>NW_027115366.1:2100175-2109466 GCF_000696795.3 Halyomorpha halys | reverse complement strand
AGATCCCAGTGCATCCCTCTCGCCGCATCACTGGTAATGAGCCAGTGGAGGCTGAGCAAGTGCACTAAAGCCGCAAACACTCAACTTGAGTGGAGACCATTGTCAGAACTCCAGATTTCGAGAGTGAAAAATCATTAGTAATTTCCACCTTTAATCTCGTTTTCATTTCCTCATTAATATAAATGGTAGATAGGTTACCATAGGTCCTAAATATTTACTCCTATCTACATGTTCAAATGGCTTTCTTCCTATATCTATATCACTGAAATTTCTCCCGTTTCTACTGCTAACCATATATTTTGTTTTAACCGTATTTATTTCAAGATCTAGTTCCTTACTAGAGTTTATCATCGCAGTATTTAGTTTTATAGCTTCCTTGTCTTTACCTTAATAATAAATCCTCAGAATACCCAAGCACCGGTATTTTACTTTTTAAAATGAAACCCTTACGGTGTACATCTTTAATTTAGGGTTAAACAAAAAAATTAAATGAATGTCTATATAATCTTATATCTTACACAATAACAGGATCTGTAATTGCCAATGGCTTTAATGAATAAAATGTTCAAGAAATATATTTCCTAGTAATTTACGTTGAGATAATTTAAATAATTGTATAAACTAAAAGTAATCGTAACAACCGATTCAAGGCTAGACAGAAAATAATCCCACAATGATGTCTTTTGTTAGGAGCTCACAAGAGAACGATTACCTGGTTCCAGACAGGATAAATTGGATAATTCTCGGCAGAAGGGGGGAACTACACGCATGAAGAAGTGCTGAAATGGGTTTACCGTCCCGCTCAATGGGTTCCAGGAAATGGGTTTCCATCGGGTCGTTAAAGAACCCATCAGCTCAGGCTCATATTGAAAACAAATGGCTGGTCTCCCCCCTCCCTCAAGCCTTTCAACATGTTGTCTCCTACATGACAGTACATTACATACATATAGCCATGAATATATTTCTCTACTATATCATATATATTTATTCATGAGTAATATGAAATTGTGTACACTATAAATGTATAAATATACCACATTATGCTATGTGGGTTGCATATCCTTGCTTTTTTATTTAGTTATATAATTGAAATTTTGAAAAAATCTTCAAAGTACCTCTCAGTTTAAAAATATTCAATAAAAATAATAAAAAGTAGCTGGGTGCGGATAAAATAACTCAAATAAACTATTTATTATTAGGCAACGTTTCGCTGCACTTTACAGGGCTTCACCAGGGCCAAAGAAGATACAAAGAACTAAAATTAAGTAAGAGGGTAAAAGAAAAAGATGTATTGAAATAAAAATGATCTAAAATATATGAAAATTTATATAAAAATGAACAAAGTAAATTAAAGCAAATAAAATAAGATGTACAGCAAAAAGAATAAATAAAAAAGAAATACAAAATAAAATATATGACATATAATGAAAAGAAAATAATAACAAATTAAAAGTAGATAAAAGTGAAATACTAAAAATACAATATACACTAAAATACATAAAATAACGAAAATTAGAATAAAAAAACATGAAACGAAGCTGAGTTTGTTTTTAGTTAATCTATACATGAATTGGAAAGCACATTTTTGTAGTGCCGATAATTCCGCTTATGAAAAATAAAGTAGGAGAAAATTGAATATCATTGAAAAATATTGTAGAGTAGTAATTAAAAAAAAATATACATGAATCGAAATATGTATGTATTATTATTGGTAGCTCAATGATAAGGCACTGTGCTACTAACTCTAAGAACCTGGTTTCGAATCCGGATGTGGCAAGTAATTATTTTCCATTTAGCTGAAGTCGTGAGACAAGTAATCATTCCTGTCCCTCCTCTCTACCGCTTCTGTAACTTCGTCTTCAATCCTTTTTTCCTTGTCTAGTTGTTCTGCCCCTTTTCTTCCTCCTCCACTAAGAGAATTTACCTTTTTTGGAATCTAATTCCTCATTGGCCATAGGTGGCAGAACGCCCCCTTAAGTGGGGGTGGGAAAGTTTAACATGTCTAGGAAGGGTTTGTACCTGCCTAATTGGCTGATCCTTCGGCAAAAACTGTGGTATAAATGTGTTATAAGCTCTGACCTGGGACCCCTTTAGCAAATAAACATAGGTGTGTACAAATCCAGAGACACTGTGAAAGGTTCCTTGAAAGATATTCCACCCTGGCCAGGTATCGGGACAGATGGAGAAAAACCTTAATAATTTTCAGAATTTTTAAAAGGTTAAATATCAATCCTACTAACTTTGAGGACCTGAGTTCGAATCCGGTTGTGGTAGGTAATTATTTTCCGTTTAACTGAAGTCGTTAACAGAAGTGATTCTGGCACAACCGTTGGTCTAGTCACAGCAATTCCTTATAAAGTACAGTATGGGCTTCATGGGTTTCAGCGGTACATATTTTATTTAATACATCTTCGGTTTTACTACAAATTTAACAGACCATGTAGGGATCCTTTAACAAGCTTAAATTATTCAAATAAAATTAAAAAAACAGGAGTTTTCATAAAATTCTGTCCTTTGCATAATAACTTTTGAGATTGGAAATGGTGACGCAGGTTTGAGCCTCGCAAAGTGGAGCAAACTCCATAATGAAAGGCAGGGGACTGAGATAACTTGTTTGGCAAATTGTAGAGACAGATAGGATTACCTCGGCCACTTTTTAATCTTTAGCCCCCCCCCCTCAGAATGGACCTAAATTTTAATAACGGTGCCTTGGCCATCTAATCAAGAAAAGTTGTTTAAGGCGGCGTTCAATTTGGACCGACCATACTACACCCGCCTCGAAAATACTAAAGCAGTATTCTCCGAGTGTTGGTCCTTGTAATATTTTTATTTCATCCCTAGCGCCCTATATAGCAGATTTATATAAGAAAAAGATACCCGGCTCAGATTAAGGATAGATTACCAACCTCGATGTCATTATACATTGTGTAGTAAGTCCTTAGTAATTTTTAAGGAGGTTAAGTAGACACCCAAGTAAAAATAAATATAAACAATGGTCCGATTCTCAGTAGAAAAAAAAGGATAAATTGATAATTTTTTTTTTTTATGTAAGCTCCAATTGTAAGATCAAGAATAAAGAAAGATATAATTAATTATTATTTTCATTTTTAATGTAGTTTAAATACTGTTTCTTTTAAACATCCTATCAACTGTTCACTCTCGCACTCACTTCTAGTCAGAAAGATATATTTCCTATTTTGTTCATTATATTCCATTATTCTTGATTTTACTCTTATTTCCCTTTTTTCCATCTTTTATTGTATACTGTATTTTATATTTCTTTTTTATCTGTTTATATCCCGTTTTCATTACTTTTCTAATATCTTTTATTATTCCTATTTAATTTTACGTTTCAATGTACATTATTTACTTTGTTCATTTATGTTCACCTCATATAAGTTTAGTATCATTTATAGCCCTGATGAAGCTCTGCAACGTGGGACGAAACTTTGGTTAGCAATATATAATTTTCTTCAACTATTTTGATACCTTTATTGAACGTCATCGGACTATCTTTCTATTACCTATTTCGTACTGTCAACTATCTTCATCCAATCAGTTTTCATCTCTTTTTAATCTGACAACCCTGAAGAAGCCCTGCAAAATGCGACGGAGATGGATCATTGTTTACACCTCCACTCATCACAACAGACCCACAATGTGGGTCGAAACGTCAGCAAAAAAATAAATAGTTAGAAACCATTGACATTTTTTTTTCATAACCCATATTTCTGAAATTTATGGTTTTTAGCATGAATATATATATACCAATATATATGTTTATTCTACAATATTTCCTTGTTCAGTAGTGGCCAACATTTTAAGGAGTTTTTGAGTTGTAATTATGTTGTAGTGGGCGTTCTTTGAATTCTATAATGTGCGGCACACATTGGTTTTGAAATTTAAATTAAACTTAAAAAGCTTATTCCCTAAATACGTGTCTTGGCACATAGTTTCTGAATTGTTATCTGGTTTGTTGCCAACGCACGGGAGGGGGCGCTGGTGTAAGGGTCCTGAACAGTGGATTTCATTGGTGCAGTAGAGAGTCGAAAAACGTTCTAAGTTTCTACGACTTTTTAAGTTGAATATTATTATTTCTATAATCTTTGGCTTTCCAACGATATATAATACGTATACATTACTATTATTATATTCAGAAATATATTTTCAACTTAGAAAAAGGATTATACCTCTTATCTCCTTATTTTTTTATTTAATACCAGATCTGGCTGGTGGGTCTTACATTTTTTTTAACAATTTATTATGCGGGGGGTATATCCTCATACCATTAACATACGGTCAATGTAGATTAGATTAGATTAGATTTTTATTCAGGGCGATCAACATCTAGGTTATTACACCCTTTTTACTTCATCTATCTTCTTTATTTCCTTTTTACACTGGTCGGTATTGGTGGATTATATTTTAGTATAAAGTTGTGTTTCTTTGAGAAATTTTATTATTTTGTCTATGGATTCTTCTGAGTCTTTAAGGGCCAATTCTCTTGTTCGTGGAATTTTATTATTTTCGAAGCTTGACGAAATGATGGGCATTCTTCAATTATATGCTTTATTGATAATGGGGAATGACAGGTTTGGCATATAGGCTGGTCTTCTTTTGTGATTAAGTGAAGGTGAGTTAATTTGGAATGTCCTATTCTTACTCTTGCTACAACCACTTCTTCTCTTCTGTTTCCCCTTATGGCACTTGTCCACTTTTGTGTATTTTTTTTTACATTTCTCAATTTATTGGTGAGTGGTACGGCGGCCCACATTGAATCCCAATTTTTTCGGATTCTGTTCCTTAAAAATGCCTTTATGTCTTTCGGCTCGTAAATTTGGAGTGGTGGAACGTTCATTGTAGCAGCCTCTTTAGCCGCTTTATCCGCTGCCTCATTTCCAGCTATTCCTGAGTGCCCCGGAGTCCAGAGAAAGGAAACACTTTTTTTATGATGTTTTAGTATGTCTATATAGTTATGAATTTTGTCTATCGTAGGTCCGCTTTGATTGAAATTTGATAGACTCTGGAGTGCTGACATTGAATCTGTACAAATGAGTATGTTTGAGTATTCACTTTCTATAGATAAATGAAGTGCTGTTGAAATCGCCTGAAGTTCAGCTGTAAATATTGTTGAGTATGTGGGTAATTTATATTTTTTGGGTGTCCCGTGTATTATTATTGCAAAACCAACATTTTCATTTTGTTTGGAGCCGTCAGTGTAAATTATGTCATAATTTGAATATTTTTGTATCTTCTTTAAGAATTTAATTTTATTTGAGTCGTGGTTCTGGCGTTTCATAGTTAGATCTATTTTGTAAGAATGGTATTTCCAAGGGGGCAATCTATAGATAGAATCAGCTTGGTTTGTGGGCATGCTATAAATCTCTCTTATGATTTCTTTCTGTCTTATGCCTAATGGAGCGTTCCGTGAAGGATTCATTTCATATTTGAACGGTCAATGTATAGCTCTATTCAAATGTTTAAGGTCCGTGAAAATACCAAGGTCAGAAAGGAGGGATTTTTTTTTTTCACCTTTGTCCTGAATTTTAGATGTAAGAAAGATTCTGAAAAATTAAGATTTTGTTAAGTAGGGTCCGGGAAAATATTAAGTGTAGTCTTAATTTGTAAGGGAGATTTTAATCTTTATGTTTTTAAAATTGGTGTTTGCAATTAACTTAGTATAATTTTCGAGTTATATATTTTATATTAGGCGACGTAATATTATACCCCTCATTCTCATCCTGACTGAACCCGTTTTTCCCTAGGGACCACACATGTAAGAGGAAGGATGAGAACAACACTAGAGCTCTATAGCGAAGGCTCCGGGCTGTAATGAGACGGTCTCTCTCTATATCGCCTCTCTCGTGTTATAGTGTGAATTTTATAGTAACATTTTATAGGTTATATAAAACTGGGAAAGTTTATCTCAACTACAGGATTTGTTTTATTTTTATTAGTATTGATACGTAATGAAAATTCTGATATTATAAATATTTTTCATAAATGTTTATAGCCTGAACATTTCTGTAGTATTAGCGTGGTAGATCCTAGGAAACAGTCATAAAAACTGTCGATATCTGTAAACGTTACAGGAAGTCTTTCCCACTCTTGCATCTAGCCTGCTCCAGTATTATCAGTTGTCATAGATTTTTAAATTTGTAACTACAACATTGAAGTTCGGTCAATAACTATATTTGTAAAAGATCATTTTACTAAGCCCGGTGTGATAGCATTTCACATGTAGTGATAGTTGATATACTGTGAAATTAAAGTTAACGGTGACACATTACAGTTATGTAAGGAGCTGTGGCAGTCACTACAATGGTTAAAATGTAGAATAATACTTTACTATCATTACAGTACTGTCGCACTAGCGTGACAGCAAAAAATAGATGCTTCAGTTGTGAACCTATTGTCACTTCTTTTTTAAAATTTTATTTATTGATATTTACAACTGAACATAAAATACATCAAGTAAATTTGGAGTAATATCATAATGGTATGGTACAAGCATATAGAGAAACTACACATTGGTAGCACTAATGACATTTTACATTAGCAGGTCTCGAGACCATCTTCTTTTCAGACTATTCGGAAGATTATACAGAATGAAAGAGGAAGCAAGTTTGAGTTGTTAAGGAGTTATCTGGTTAGGGTAAGATCGATTACATAGGAAAAATTAAGGTCTTTATGCATGATTTTATATGTGACAAAGTAAGGAGCATAAAATATTTTACGAAGGATTTTGGATTTTAAGGATTGGATAGGAGAGGAATTCGAAGGTTTTCTTTTTTGCTAAATAGTGAAGTTTTCGTATTAGGGTTATCGTTAATATATTCCTAATAGCCTCAAGGTAACCTCCAGGGGGAGTTTTTTTTTCTTTAACGGGGAGCAAGGTTATGTCCCCTTCTCTCCCAATAGTTACAAGTGATACAAAGATTTTGCAATCTAAAGAGCAATTTTCTATTTTTAGAAGAAGATAGTTGACCTATTAAGTAGATTGTTGGAAGATTTGCGGGTGGCGGTCAATAAAGGTGGCAAAATAGTAAACGAGAAATGTTTATTGCTGACAAACGTTTTGTCCCACTTTGCAGGGCTTCTTGAGGGCTGTCAGATTGAAACAAAAATGATAACAGTTCTCAATGAAAATATATGGAATATATTTATGTCCAATATGTGGAAAATATCATTTATCACTAGGATATGATTTAAATTTTTGTACTATGAATATTTATATATACATAGGTTTCAAAAGAAATTGTTTTGTTTTTTTATTACTTTAAGTATATGAGGCAACTCAATGCAGTTGGCCAGGTGCCAAAATTGGGTGATTTTATATATTACCGTTTTTAGTATGGTTTATCAAATTCGTGGTCAGTGGGATTATATGATTTCTTAATCTCCTTTGATTATTATAATATTTTATATTTTTATTTAATTTGTTTGTTCATTTATTTTATTCAAGTTATTTTAAAAAGAGGTTTCTTGTAGGTAAATAGTTTGTTTTTTTAAATTTATTTATTGTTATGTACGACTGTATAAAAATATATACAAGTAAATTTGCAGTAGGTGATATAATGACATGATGCAAATATGTGAAGAATCTACCCATTGATAGAACTCCAATAACATTTCTAGAGGAGAAGATCTCGAGTCATCTTCTTTTCAGACGCCTAAGAGGATTATTAGGTAATGAAGGAGAAGATTGGTTAGAAACAAGTGGATTTGGGTGGTTGAGAAGTTTATCATGGAAGGAATGGTATCTAGTTGCGGCCAAATCGGCAACATATGAAACATTGAGGTCCTGATGGGTGGCTTGATTTCTGACAAAGTAAGCAATGTTAAGGATTTTACAAAGCATTGGATTTTGGAGGAATTTGATGGTTTAGTGGAGCCCCAAAGCTCTACTCTGTATGTCCAGATAGGTCTTATTATTGTCATGTAGATCAGTCTTTTGTAATGGATTACAGTAGTTTAGACTGTTTGTCTAGTAAGTGCTGTAACAGTCGAAATCGACGTGCAGTTTCCTGTCTTTTCAGTCTGGTGTGAGGGTTCCAGGTTAATCGTTTGACCAGATGTAGTCCAGTATATAGGTATTTATATAGGTAGCGGATCTGTTCTACATGGGTAAGAGCAACATTATTAAAGTATACTGTAGGGCAGTCGGCAGGTTTACGACGAAGGGTAAAGGTGATTTGATGGGATTTGTTGAAATTTATTTTAATCCTCCAATTTCGACACCATTCTTCGAGGGCTGTGATATGGGACTGGAGAGAATTGGGATACAATTAAAAAGTTATTTTGAACAGTGAGCACACATTTGTCATCGGCATACGTGGTGAGGATTGTGTTAGGATTGGTTGGGATGTCAGCTTGATAGACGGTGTAGAGGATGGGATGGAGGATACTACCTTGAGGTACACCAGCGGACTGATAATAGAGGGATGAATAGCAGCCGTTGTGGTTCACATGGCATAATCTATCAGGGCGAAAGGAACGGATAATGAGACTGCTATCACTTGAAAGCCGTTTATTAGTCATTCATTTTACTGAACAAAAATATTACATTTGTAAAAAAACAAGTATATAACTCCTAATCTAGAGGATATTTATGGAGAATGAACCTCAAGATTCAAACAGATAGAAAAATAAAAATTTGCTCTAGGAAAAATCTGTAAGTTTTTATATGAAACTACAATAGCCAGGCCATTGTTGTTATAATATTGGAGCGATAAATCTAAAAGGGGACAAAGACTCTGTGACCTCCCCGGCCAGTGCTGATGGTAATTTCCTCTTTCCGCAGGACCATCGTGGGGGGGGAGGCAGACCGACCTATTTCCTCCAGAGGACTTTGCCCTTACGCTTCCTCCTCCTCTAGATATATCCGAGGGCCATGAGTGGTCCCGTATAGTATTAGAGGAACTAGGCCACTGTCTGCTCTGTCAAATATTTGTAAGGAAGTTTTTAATAACACTAGAACAGTATATTTATAATTTTCATTTCCACTGTATTTATTGAAAAATTAAATAAATTAAAATATTTTTTTTTTAAATTATTTATTTAATGTAATTTACAACTGTACAAAATTATACAATAGGTAAATATGTAGTATATTTCATATACTCTTGAAAATCTTGAGAAGGAACCACCCATTGGTGGTACTTCAAACATTAATTTAAATTAGAAGGTCCCGTGGCCATCTTCTTTTCATACGCCTCGGAGGATTATCAGGGATTGTTAAGGATGAAAGATTAAGAATTAATGGGTTAGGATGGTTAAGGAGTTTGGAAT
>NW_027115366.1:2091542-2099485 GCF_000696795.3 Halyomorpha halys | reverse complement strand
GACTGAGAAAAGAGAGATGAGTAGGCTAGGTTATGATTTACTTTAAAGATTCTATCAGTGAGGTAGGAGCAGATTATAAGGAAATATGTCGGAGAAATTAAAATATAAATTTGTTATTCTGTTTTACTACTATTATTGAATAAAATGTTGAGTTAATAGTTGACCGCGGATACATATAAATAAGAAGATGGTTGGGGGAGCGGTCTGTAAATTCATCTCATCATCATTCATATGTCTTTTCATCCTCCTTTTTTCTCAACTCTATTCTTCTTTAATCATCATTAATTAATCATTCTTCACATCTTGTTATTGTCATATTTACTAATTTTTCATTTTAACTTAAATATGATATACTATTTATTTCGTTCTTGTATTTTACTTAGATATTTTACTAATTAAATTTTTTTAATATCTTTAATTTTAAATAATTTTATTTTTTGTTTAACATATATTTACTAACTATATTTTCCCATGCATATTCATATTATTTCATTCCTTTTGTCTTTCCCACTTTTTTCATAACTTTAGTTCTAAATAATTTTCATTTTTTACATATATTTACTTACTAGGTCTCATATGTATTTTATAATTTCTTCTTTTCTCTTTTTTAATTTTAATATTAGTTATTCTCATATAGCCTTTATCGTCTTATAATACATATACTATTCATTTTCTTTCAACACTATTTATTCATCAATATTGTTAGTTATTTTCTATTAATTCTGTACTTCCATTTAATAAGTACGGCTATTTTATCTTTTGTTTTTAGTTCTGATGAAAACCTGAAATTCTGGCCAAAACGTTTGTACTAATAAATAGTTTTTATATATTTATATTATTCACTGAACACACCCCTAACCAACTTCTCAGTTATTTAATAAATAGTGATCTTCACAGAATAAGCTAAATGATTATGTAGTGGTCTATATAATTCGACATTCATTATTAAGCCTTAATATTGATAAAAAACAAATAAATGAAAAAAATATATAATTAAATTTAGTATGGCGCACCACACCGGATTTTTTTTCCATTCAATCAGACACTGTCATTCAGTCCTGACTACGAAGAAAAAGGTTTAATCAATGTAAGAGGTAAAAATAGGTGAAAAATAACTGTTATCCATGGAGGTATAAATTGTAATTGTCTATATTTAATATTCATTATGAAAATTGGTATTGTAAAATATAAAAACATGCTTAGCTTCTAACAATAAAAGCTAACATCTTCAGATAAAACAATACTAATAAAAATAGGGATTCAGGTTTGATGTAAAAAGTTTCCCTCCTAATCCCCTATTTCATTTTATTCTTTTGTTAGTCGTAAAGCAGTGGTGGTTTTACGGGGTGGTAAAGTTATACTACGATCGGTAAATTCGTATGGTCGTAAGGTTTGTTGTCAATACAAACAATAAAATATAACAATAAAATATTATATCCATGTTTTGCGACACAAAGTACAAAACACGTGGCCATATGAGATTTGAAGGGGAGAGGAGTATCATACAACACTTCATTCTTAATGAATTCAAAATTCGAAAAATTAAAATTTTTGAATCTCATCCAAACTGCAACTGTTTCAGTACAAGAGCCGGGAAGGAAAAAAGGCAGTTAGCTCACACCAATTTTTTATTACTTTAATAAAAACTAGGTATAATTACTAATCAAAATTGATGTGTCTGCCAAATATAGCTGAGGGGAATAAAAAATAGAGGCTGTTTCAAAACCTTAAATAAACATTAATTTTTCATTCGGAGCTCTATATCTTAATAAGTACCAACAACACTAGAAAATCTGAAAGAACATCATTTAAAGAAGAGTCAATTTTCTGAAATATTGGCCCTAAAAGAGCTATTTACGTCCAATAGTCCTCGATACATAGCTTTTTAAAAAGCAAGATTTCTTAAAAATATACTGAAAGATTAGTAGTTAGTTAATTTATTTTGAGAAATCTATGTCTCAAGAATTATGTGACGTACAGATGTCTATTAGCACTCAAATTAAAGCTAGTTTAATGGAGTATAAAGAAGTTTATGACCTTTACCTTCGTAGATTTATAATTGTTCCGACAATAAGTTTGATTTATGAAAAACTTCATTTCAGAAACCATTGGACGTACAGATGTCTACCAGCACTCAAATTAAAGCTAGTTAAATTTATCATAAAATAGATAATTATGTTTATCTTTGTAGGACTAGTAGTTTTTATGATATTTGACAAAATAAACTCACAAAATGTTAATTTATTGTTGTTCGTATAAAATGTTGGATTTTTGAAAAAATATATCTCTAGATTCATTAGACGTACATATGTCTGCCAACACAAAAATAAAGGTACTTTAGAGAACGTGTGTTTGAAAATTCGACTTTTAAAAGATTATAAAATTAGTCATAAACATAATACATGATTTGTTTTTTTGAAAATCAAATTTCTTTTGATCTTATGTCCGAGCTATCTTTATTTTTCTCCAATTTTTCAGCCCTCAGGCCATTACCAAGGAGATTCTTAAATATTTAAATTTTTTACGAACATTTTATTTATTAATCATAATAAAATTCCAGTTTTATTGAGCAGTAAAATAAGTTCGTAGCGTTTTTTACTGGCGATTTCAATAAAAACTTCAGATTCTTGTAAATATTTTTAATCAATTATATATGAACTATTTTGATCTATTACATGTTGCCATCTTTCTGATAATTTTTTAATTCGTTCTCTTATACTTTTGTGCAATGAGCTCTATGTGCGTTTTGCAGTCATCCAGCGAATTAACGTATTTCCCATTAAGAGAGATTTTAATGGCCTGAAATAAGTGAAAATCTGTTGGGGCTAGGTCTGGTGAATAGGGTGGGTGGGTGATCACATCCCAGCCAAACTCCAATAATTCCTGCCGGGTCTGCAAATACACGTAAGGACAGGCGTTATCATGATTGAAAACTAAGACTTTTTGGTTATAAGACACAAAGGAGTGAAATATGTTAAGCGTTGTCTGTGACCAATGCTTGAATTTGGTCACCATCAACAGTTGAAGGACGACCCGAGCGCTTTGCGTCTTCCAAGTCAAAATGTCTGGTTCTGAACTGAGCAAACCATTTACGGACGGTGCTTTCTCCTAAGGCATCATCGCCATACACACTACGAATTTTGTTAATCGTCTGTCCAGCGGATTTTCCTATTCGGAAATAAAAAATCATTAAATGACGAAAATGAACTTTTTTCTCTTCCATTTTAAGCAAGAAAAACAGCACTTAAAGATAAGGAATCTCGGTCAAAACTGATACATAAAAGCACCTTAACTAATCCTGTTTTAGATTATGTAAAAATTATTGACCAAGTCAACATGATTTTATAAACACAGAGAGGATTAAATTGAAATATTAAAAAACGCTATGAACTTACTTTACAACCCAATATATTTTTTTCAATCGTAAACAATAAGGTTTGTTTTCTCCTAAAATCAATAACATTTATCAATTAATATGATATGTTATTTGAATCATTTTCTAAAATAAAGACTATCGATTTACTAAAATTTACACTTGTATTTCATTCAGTTTCACAATTTTCTGATTAATTACAACACTCTTATAGAAAAAAACCTTTGATTACAATATTATACAAACTATTATCAACAATGCCAAGTACTTAATATTTTTCATCTTTACATTCTACGGATTTAATTAATAATCTTCCAACTTTTATTGCTAATAAATATTATTTTAAAAAATTATGTATTTATTTTTATAGCCTAATAAATTGAACCCACATTTGTCTCATTTCTTTTTCTTATTTTTTATTTATTTATTCATCATTATGATTAGAATTTATCTCACACTATCTAATATTTTTGTTTAATCTTTTTATTATTACATTCCAAGATACTAAAGCTCAATTTCCATCCCATGTTATGTTATTCTGAAGGTTCTCGTCTAAGAAGGGAGATGAGATCTTCCATATCCTGCAGTCAAGTTTTCCACTGCTTATGACGTAGATACGAGTAAAAAATTGCTATCGCAGACTCATATGGTTCAATATTTCCTGGACGGATTTATCCTCGATATTGCTTTTCCTTGTACCTGCCCCCCCCCCCCATCATTGCTAAGAGCTTTGCACCAGACAATTCACTCATTTTCAATATATATTCAGGCTCAAAACGAATAAAGAAAATACCAGTATAAAGTAATATATAATCAATTGTACTATTTAATAATAGATATTAATCAAAATGAGACAAGAAAATCATAGGGACTATATCAACACCCGCGATATTTTTATATAAAACTATTTTTAAAACAGTTTTACAGTATATTAAATATATTCGTGACGATTATTAAAATAATCCCAGTTACATTATTCAAATATAATTTCATACATAAAACACAAGGAAGTATTTTTTTTTTAAATATCATAAAAATTGTTCGTTTTTTTTCTCCAATTCTCATTTTTTCAGGGCGTTGTTAAAAAATAAATTTGAACCAAATTCTAAATTGCTTGCATTTTAAAATCCTGCAAAATATTTCTCAATTTTATTGCATTTCTCTTTTACAATAACTTGTTCATACTGAGACTTACATTAGATACATCCTGTTGGAGGTAGAGATAATTACCTGTTTATTCTAATGAGGAGTTTAGCTTATGTTAATTTTTATTAATTGCTATTTACAACTGTATAATTAGCAAATTCAATATCAGTTAAAATAGAGAGTTACAGGCGTGTAGAGAAACTACCCATTGGTAACACTCTAATGACGTTTTACAGTAGCAGATCTCGTGGCCAGTTTCTTTTTAGGCGCCTCGGAGGATTGTCAGGAATGGAAGAGGCAGCAAGGTTAGAAACTAGTGAGTTTGGGTTGTTAGGGAGTTTGTAATGGAAGGAGTTAGATCTGGTTCGGGCTAGATCGGTCACATAGAGAACTTTAAGGTTTTTATGTATGATTTTATTAGTGACAAAGTAAGGAGCATTGAGGATTTTACGAAGGATTTTGGATTACAAGGTAATGGAGCCCCAAAGCTCAACTCCATATGTCCAGATTGGCCTTATTACAGTCATGTAGTTTAGACCGTTTGTCTAGTAAGTGTTGTTATAGTGCAGTTTCCAGTCTTTTCAGTCTTGTGTGAGGATTCCAGGTTAGTCGTTTGTCCAGAGATAGTCTAAGGTAGCGTATCTGTTCGACAGGGGTAAGATCAACATTATTAATGGAGACTGTAGGAGAGTCGGTAGGTTTACGGCGAAGGGTAAAGGTGATCTGATGGAATTTATACATTTAAAATTTTGTGTCTGTTCTATAATGTATAGCTTAATTTTAATTTCATGCTATGGTGAATGTTCTGAAAGTTTTCTAAAAATATTCCTTTTTTTATATCTTGAAAAACTATTTATTGCTATGTACTTTTATAATAAATAATCCTGGGTGAAATGTGGTACATATTTTCCTTAATCGTGTTTCTTGATACATATTAAATAAAAAATGAATCTCACAAGAAAAACTTTTTTTTTTATTTATTTATTGATATTTACAACTGTATAAAAATACTACAAGTAAATTTGATCATAATGACATAATGATATGATAGAGCATGTAGAGAAACTACCCAGTAGTAGAACTCTAAAAACAGTTCACAATATAAGGTCACGAGGCCATCTTCTTTTTTAGGCGCCTCGGAGGATTGCCAGGAATGGAAGAGGAAGCCAGGCTAGAAACTAGTGGGTTCGGGTGGTTAGGGAGTTTATTATGGAAGGAATAATATCGAGTTCGGGCTAGATCGGTTACATAAGGAACATTTAGGTCTTTATGGATGGTTTTATTATTAACAAAATAAAGAGCATTGAGGATTTGACAAAGGATTTTGGATTGGAAAAGATTTAATACGAGACAAGAACAACTAAAAATGAAAATAAAGTTATTTAGAAAGTACTGCATCCCTGATCTTTCATGGGTTTGCTGGTAGACATTTATTTTTTGATTTATGTATAAGCACAAAGATACACGCAGTTTGCGAAACTTATTTGTAATATAAAGATAATAAAACGTTTCATTTCAGCTGAAAACTTGGATTCAAAATTGTTCGCTACTCCAATTCTTTCCCTTACTGGATCACTGGAAACGAGCTGGCGGACGTTCCAACCAATAATTTACTCTTCCAGGTCAGGGTGCGGACACTCCAAGAATGAAAAATGAAATCCATGGGGAGTGAAAGTCCGCCAAGCAAGCTAAAATCTATTTTAAAAAATAGCTTGATTGAGAATAGGACATACGAATCCGACCTATCTGATCAATAAGCAGCCGCCACCAAAAAAGTCGATTAGGAGTGGTGTATTATCTAAGTGTATTAGCGGTCCTTAAAAATGACTAAAAAATATGAAACTTGTATTAATATTACAATATTAAAGGAATACTAAACAAGATTTAAGCATTCAATTCGAACATATTTAAATTTATGATTAATGTTTCCTATGTAACCAGATCTAGCCCGAATCAGATATCACTCCTTCCATTATAAACACTCAAACCCCCTAGTTTCTAATCTTGCATCCTCTTTCATTCCTGACAATCCTCCGAGGCGCCTGAAAAGAAGATCGTCACGAGATCAGTAAAATGTCATTACAGTGCTAGCAATGGGTAGTTTCTCTACACGCCTGTAACACTCCAATTTAACTTAGATCAGATTTACTAAATGTATTATAACGTACAGTTGTAAATAGCAATAAATAAATATTAAAAAAAAAATGTATGATAGTGAAATAGAAAACATTGGCATTGGTGACCATTGGGTTTTACGCCCTAAACCCCTAACGAACAACAGCTTCCCCTTACCAGGTATATATCTCGCATACTGATGAGGTAAAAATTACTGCACTGAATCCCTTACTGTTGTAATTTTATAATTATTCCATGGATTAGTTCTCAAGTCAGGGTTCAATATTACTCAAGTTTGAAGGGGAGGACTTTGAAAGGTTTAGAAAATGTTAATTACTAAGAAACTTGGAAGGGTATACCATTTACTTCCTAAGCCTCTTTATTAATGAATCGCAGGAGGAGGGGGGCTCATTAAGTTATAAGTAATTTACACTGCAGGCCTCTGCTGAAGTTACGAAACAATTAAAATAAATAATAAATTTATTGTAAACGGTTTTATTTTCGCTGTTAGTTTTTCTTCTGAGATTCGTTTTATTAATTAATACTAACTGACCAGGCAATGCTTGGCTATTGTTATATTTAAGGATGTATATAGATTTAATAATAATAAGAATGTATTTAATAATATAATAATAATAATGGATAAATCAAAAATTTGTATCCTTTTTTGTCTCAAAACTTTTTATTTATCATTGATAAATGGTTTGTTACTTGGTAGTGAATTTGTGTTATAATCTTATATAAGAATAATTAAATATTTATGATTTTAAATTAAAAAAATAAGTTTTTAATTTATAATAAATTAATGACCTTGGCACAATAGCCTGCAAATGTAACTCTAAATTAATGTGAGGAAGAAATTATAATTGAAGATGTCCTTGAGGATGGCTAAAATGGCCGAAACGTTGGACTGGTGAAAAATAAAAAGTGTTGAGACAAAAAAAGATACAAATTTTTGATTTATACCTTGTCTCAAGAAATTTAAATAATATAATTAAAATAATAATGGATTTAATAATAAGTCTCCTGAACTTTTTTAACTGTATATATTACGTATTTTATAAAATTTATATTCTTACTATTGTTACTTATTTTTTATTCTTATCATTGTTTATTCAGGTTTATTTTGTATTAATATTATTTTATGTCTTCCTTTCTTTTATTTATATATAATTTCTTATCACTTCTTATCTTATTGCTGTAATGTTCTTAGTTGTTTTGTTTTTTTATCTTTTTAGTCCTCCAAAGTGGAGTGAAACGTCGGACATTAAATAGTTATAAATCCAAAATCCTATGTAAAATCCTTGAT
>NW_027115366.1:2090795-2091237 GCF_000696795.3 Halyomorpha halys | reverse complement strand
AGATTTTCAAGTGTATATGAAACATACTACATATTTACCTATTGTATTATTTTGTACAGTTGTAAATTACAATAAATAAATAATTAAAAAAAATAGTTATAAACTATTTGTTATTTTTTTGAACGCAACCCTGACCATCTTCTAATATTCTTTTTTCTTTATTTTTTTTCCACTGTTTTAATTTCCTTTATGGTATATGCAATGTCTAAAAGTTATTTTATTTGTTTTACAACGAAAGAGGATTCGATCTAGTAATTTATGTATTGTTGATGTATGGTAGAGGTACTGTTTAAAGCCGTGGTTTACTGTTTATATGCAACCAAGGCATTACACACTATCTATAGTAGGGGTTTTCATGATCTTTGGTTTAACATGTTAAAGCGTGTTAAATGGAAAAACTCATGTTAAATCTTCTTTTTTAGGCGCCTCGGAGGATTGCCAG
>NW_027115366.1:2087621-2088794 GCF_000696795.3 Halyomorpha halys | reverse complement strand
GAGAAAATCCGCTAGGGGCTCTTATGCATTTAACGTTTAACATGACTTCAAATAGGGCTGCTCACAATCTTATAGTTATAACATTTAACATTTAACACAACATCATGAATACCCCTAGTGTAAGACAAGAGACTGCTTGTTAAGATATAAGTCTACGGCTCGCCACCATCTTGCTAGTTACAACGTCAACTTCAACGGTATCTATTCTACAGCGCCGGGATTCGACCCTCATCCTAGTGTTTGTGTGGACGGCCTCAGTGCAGGTCAGACTATTCATTCGCCGAGAAGGCCTTTGTTAATTAATTTCTGGATATAATTTGTTTTGTTAAAGAAAAGTTTTAATTTTATTCGTTTTCATTTTATGGTGTACAAGTAAGGAGCATTGCAGATTTTACGAAGGATTTTGTATTGTAAGGATTGAATACGAGAGGAATTAGAAGGCTTAGTGAAGTTTCAAAGCAGATTCACTTTAAATATCTCACACACAGACCATTTTGCGAAACCTGGTTGTTTGGACTCTAATTTTTCATGATCGTAATATTTCCACTTACTGTGTGCTTCATATATAGGTTAGTGGAAGTAAAAAGTTACCGGGTTATCTGCCATCTCCATTTGTGAATCATAAAAAGAATCTAAACGAAGAGAAGTTATTCCGGGTATAGACTGACATTATAGTCTAAGGTGTTATTTCCTCTGACACTAAGAAATCGATGCGGCTAAAGGAAGGAATATTTATCAGAATTTCAGTTAGGAGATTTTATAAACTTTTTTTTTCATTTTGAACCTTAATCATGGAAAGTAGCTATCAATTTCCAATTACAGTTTTTTAAGAGCCCCCTTCCCTTATATAAGAAACCGATAAGGGACTGTTAACTGAAACAGGGTCCGGACAACAGTTCAATTATCGTGTTAGCACTAACTGAGCCTTTAATAGGCCACTCCTTAATATCGATTAAATTAATTACTTAATCGATTACTACTGCCATAAATCGGATAAAACACTATAATATTAATTTATTTTTTGTAAGAATTCGGCAATACTCGTTATTACGCTCTCGGTTACAATGGTTTGTTTAGTGGCGCCAATTCATTGGTCATGAATATTTTATTTTATTTAATTTTGCTAATATTCCTTAATTTTTATTTATTTTTTTAAATTTGATTATTTTATTT
>NW_027115366.1:2082524-2086480 GCF_000696795.3 Halyomorpha halys | reverse complement strand
GAGAGAGAGAGAGAGAGATTTTATTGTTCTTGAATTATATACAATTTCACAATAAGCCATGATGTTCTGAGACTATATACAATATAAGTTTTGTGAAAACAAGTACAAGAGATAACTAAAAAAGAAAAGAATATTTTTAAACATGTTAACTTCTTTAAAAAAAAAAAAAAGAGATGAAGTAATAAAACTAAAATGAAAATGTATGCCCTCTGGAAATATTAGGTACATAAAATGATACCATAAATACAAGTTAATTACAAAATAAAATCCTTCTTAAGCAAAAGAACAAAATTAAATTTAAAATAAGAAAGAGATTAAAAATAGAATATTCTCTGATAAAATTATATATATAAAATAACATTATTTCAGTAAAAATTAATTAAGTGAAAAAATAAATAAATATATACAAAATAAAATAAATCAATGAATAATAATAAAAACAAATAACATTTTCTTGTTATAACCAAAATAAGACTTAAAATATAATACCCAATGGGACTGTTATAAATTCGAAGTTATTAAAAATAGTATTTTTCTAAAAGTGACAAAACAAAATTATATAATTTAAAATCCTTATGAAACTATTGAATAAACAAAAAAAAATAAAATAATATATATATATATATATATTACTGATGAATCCATACAAATAAGGGCGAAACTTCAATTACTAATAAGTTTTTCTGATTATTTTGACAGTCACCCGGACCATTTTCCTATAATCATAATTCAATAAGGGGTTTCTTTAAGGGCCCCCTCTCCTTAGGTAAGAAACCTATGAGGGACTGTTAGAGGCCGGGCCGGAACAACAGTTCAATTATCGGGTAAGGGCTAACTGCTCAGAGGATTATGTCAGTTAGCGAAGGCTCCTTCACGAAGGGCATTAGCAACAGCTTGCCTTTAATAGGCCACTCCTTCTGAATATCGATTTAATAAATTATTTAATCGATTAGCTGTGCGATAAGTCGGCTAAAGCATATCTCCACCGCCAGAAAGCGCTAGTTCGCTCATGCTCATTTATCCTTTTTTTATTTATAGTATATTAATACGTTTAATTATATTTAATATGAAACCTATTAAACTAAGTTTAAAGTCAGAATAACTGTCATTTGATTCGCTCATGGTAACACGTCAGTAGGCCTGTAACAGTTACAGCACTAGCAAATCAACTTCGTACAAAATCAATAAGAAATCATTGCATAGAAAAATATAATAATTAAAAAAAAATGAGATGTACAAAATTTAAATTCACGTTACTCTCATAAAGACATAAAACATAATTAACAACACTTAATAAGTAGACACAATACAAAACAAAAATAACGGACTGACTACCTGCATGTAACATGTTGGCAAAAACCAAAACAAACCCATATTTACCTTTCTCGTAGTTATTTATGTTAGTATAACATAACTAACTAAGTTTGTATGTAAGTTATATTACAGCTGTTCTAACTTAGTTAATTATATTATAACTTTGCGAGTTAGTTGTGTCACAGTAATGTAGGACACACTGAAATAGACAATTATAATTCATTACGCCAAAAGTATACTATATGCATTTTTTAGTTTTATAATAATTATTTAAAGAAATTCGTTGGTATAAAACGCTATTTTTTAATTGCAGGGCACGACTATGCAAAAAATAAAGATATGGAAATTCGAGTTATTTTATTGACTGATCCCCATTTTCCAACAAAAAAAAAATATTAACAGTGATGCAAAAACGTATATGTAAGGCTCAAACTTACCCTCATCTCTAAATAACAATTAAGTGCGGTTAACACATGGTTTTGAATAAAATAACGTCTGAGACTGTTATATGTCATTTATAATTGTAAGAGTGTTACAGTGAACTAAAGACTATAAGAACTGAATTTGTTTTATGTATAGTTAAAGATATAATGTATTATTTAATTTGAACTTGTCATTAATTAATAAAACAATTGTTTTATAGCAAAAGAAGTTTATAGTCTCTAACTAACACAAGATTATAAATCAGTTCTTATAGTCTTTAGTTCACTGTAACACTCTTACAATTACAAATGACTTATAACAGTCTCAGAGGTTATTTTATTTAAAACCATGTGTTAACCGCACTTAATTGTTATTTAGAGGTTAGAGCCTGAAGGTAAGCATCTTTACATATATATATATATACACACACATATCATACACACATTTAAATTGTATTTTTGATGGATGAATATGCAGAGATATTTGTGAGGGCTTAAGCTTCTCCCGTGAGAACATTTAGGTCAAGGAAAAACCTCCCTTTAGTAGGATAATTTTCTCCCTTTGGGTTCATCCCAGGGAGAACTGTTAATCTGGATATGGCATGATATGGGGTGTGCTATCGAGCCCTGTGAACTGGGGCGTGAAGGCATCGGTCCCATTGCCTTAGGAGCAAGGAGATACCTTGCCTATTGCTCAGGTATCTTCACGGCTAGGGCATACGCCTCTTCGGCTCTATAGATATCTCTCTATACAGCCCACTCCTTTTCAAAGAAAATGTATACAAAAATGCCAATGCTGGAGTATAAGTTACTTCGGTATAAACTTTAACCTCCTTGATATATATTTTTTCTAATTGGAGAAGATGGTCAGAGGGTGCGGTCAGCAAAGAAAAACATAAATAAACAAAAAAATATTTATTTATGCTGACTTTTCGACCTGAGTTTCAAGTCTCCATCAGGGCTGTAGAACAACCATCTTAAAGAAACAAAAAATTGAAAAGAAAAAGTATACTAACAAATTTGGAATTATACAAAATATTGAACAGAATAATACAAAATAATTGATTGATAACCATGGAATTAGGCAGTAGCAGATTGATAACAGTGAAAGATAGAAATATAATATTATGTAGGTAAGAGGATATGCATAATACAAGATATGTATGTAGTGTATAAAAAACAATTTGAGAGAAAGGGGAAAGAATGGAAAAGGAGGAAAAAAAGGAGAGAAATGAAAAAAAGAAGAAGAAAGAAAAAAAATCGTTCTTGTATTATATATTACTAATGTTTGTAATTATTATTGTCTACTTGTATAGGCCTATTTATCCTTAGATTAAAAATATCGTCTGATTAGACTAAAATAAGTTTGCTGTGTGACTAGCAGTCCAATGAAGTTGAGCAGCACAACTTCGTATTTTAATAAACTTTTTCCTCCTTCTTAAGCTTAGACCGTTTGTGAATAGATTTAAGTATGCTGTGAACTTCTGGCAATTTATTATATTGGAAGCATTGCTTTTAGTAAAATGAAGTATTTCTAGAGAGAAATAATTTATAACGGAGAACGTTTTCCAAATGATTAAAATTGTTACCTATGCAATGGAATATGTGAAGGAAACTGTTGTACTTGAGAAAAAATAACAGTAAATGTCGAAGGTGAAATGCTGTTATTTTCCTTTAAATAGTATTACACTTACTGTGTTATTATTTTTACAAATATTTATTGCATAATATAAAGCTATTAACATGAGGATAATGAGGTGTAGATAGTTGACCGTAGATTAATGATTGGAGAAGTTTGTGGGGGGGTGCGGTCAGCGAATAACAACATAAATAAACAAAACCATATTTATTTATTTTATGCCGAAGTTTCGACCTGAAGTTTGAGGTCTTCATTAGGGCTATAGAACAAAAAAGAGATATCAACAACATTTAGAGAAACATAAAATTGAAAAGGAATAGTATACAAACAAATTTGGAATTATACAAAATATTGAATTGAACCATAAATGATAAAAAAATGATAACTGATTATTGAATAGTAAAAAAAAATTAATTGATTGATAATCGTGGAATTAGATGGTAATAGATTGAAAACAGTGAAAGATGAAATATAATATCATGTAGGTAAGAAGATATGTATAATATAATATATGTTATACATATGTATAATATATTATGAATGAAAATGAAATATAGTGAGTGACTTATATCTTAATTACA
>NW_027115366.1:2078580-2079656 GCF_000696795.3 Halyomorpha halys | reverse complement strand
AGTTATTCGATTGGGTGCGAGGTGGGAGCTGATCAAAAGGCAATTTAAGCTGCGGGCCCAATCAGCTCCACACCTAATGATCCTCACTGACCGCCAGCTCTAGTTTATCTCTGTAATTTCTGGCACAATAACATAAAGCCTCCTTTTTATTTTTTATAAATATATCATATAATAATATCATATATATTATATAGTATATAGTAAACTAGTAAAATCTGCAACAGTAGTGTATCACATCCAAAAAATAAGCAAAAGTAATTACTAGGACTAGTCCGGATGGAGATCCTAGGATTTCCATCTAATTAAAAATGCCAAATATGTACAGATATGTAACGCTTAAGTGAACAAGTGGCTCAGAAGTAAGGCACTGTGCTACTAACTCCAGAACTTGGTTACAGTGGCAGATAATTATTTTCAGTTCCACTGTAGTAGTGAGTAAGCCCTGTTGATTCGGGAGCTCTCTCGGGTCCACCCAGCTTCACGAAGTGGCTACTCCTATTAGGGTAAAAACCTGGTGGTAGAGCATGATTCTGACCAAATCACTTCCTTACACATCCGTTGGTATTCCTTACAAAATACTGCATCCCTGGACATATTTGGAAAATTTGCTCTTCTTTAAATAATGTTCTTTAAGACATTCTATTGTTGTTGATAGTTTTTAAGGTATAGAGCTCCGAATGAAAAATTAATGTTTTTTTAAGGTTTTGAAACAGCCGCCATTTTTTATTCCCCCTACCTATACTTGACAGACTTATAAATTTTGATTAGTGATTATATATAGTTATTATTAAAGTAATCAAAAATTGGGGCGAGATAACTGCCTTTTTTTCTTCCCGGCTCTTGTACTAACACGACAAAGAAAACCTGGACTACAACAGGTACCTCGGAAAAGGTTCAGTTCCGGGTTATTTGTATTCAGGACAGACTACGATGAGGGGGGCAGGAGAGGGGGGCAATAAGGAACAATAGCAATCTCTTCCCTGATGTTAAAGATAGCTCCTTATCTCTCTCATACATAAATTTCAGTATGCTATGGTAGCCTATTTATAATTAATTAAATGATATAAAGTATAATA
>NW_027115366.1:2066281-2074135 GCF_000696795.3 Halyomorpha halys | reverse complement strand
TATCTTCTCTCTCATACATAAATTTCAGTATGCTATGGTAGCCTATTTATAATTAATTAAATGATATAAAGTATAATATATATATATAATAATAAAGTATAATGTTTTAACTGTCTAATGAATCTCCTTTAATTTATTACAAGCAAAGTAAGGGAGATAAGGGAGAATTAATTAGCAATGAATTAAAATATTCCAGCCCTTAAAAAAAGGCAATAATTAGGAAAGACTTCCTTCCAAATCGGTGTTAATATATTTCTTCAGGCTCTTTTTATTTATACCCACACCTGTGAAACACAGAATTGACAATCGGTAGATAGTCAGACTGTTACATGGATTAAATAAATAGCATGCAAAGGCACAAAGAAGAACAGGACAAACTCTTCTCTGGCTTTTCTTACTTTCTCATCGATAGTAGGTTCCTCATCCACTTTCTTTTCAGTCTCCTCCATGCGTTCTTAAGCACGGGAGTCGAGGCCATTTGTCCTATAACCTTCTGGCATCCCCGTAATGTTTCATGAAAACGTTTTTTGTAAGCTCGAATGCATTTAGTGAGCCTTGGAATTTTTAAGTTACTATGTAAAGTGTTTTTATTTACGTACCATGTTGCTTTAGTTATAAATCGTGGAGTTTTAGATTGCTAAATTAGATAGTAATCGTTTAATGTGAGTCTATTTATCTATTGGTTTTTGTGGTTTCTTCCAGGTTCTCTTTTTTTTCTTGAGTGATATAAAGTATTATCTTTGAGAGTGGATAGCTCATTTTCATCCTAACTTGAAGGACCCGGGTTAGAATCCAACTGTGATTGATAATTATTATTTGTTACCCGTAGCCGTTGAGTTATGCCTGCGGGTTCGAGACCCATCTGGACTCAACCCAGCCTTATAAAGTGAGTACAATACCACCTCTTTGCACAGCCGTTGGTCTAGTAACAAGACTTTCTTAAAACGTACTGCACCCTGATCTTTCAAAGTCTGCAGTGGTACAGATTCAATTTAATTGTTAAATTTTATGGCTAGGAGAATCAATAGATAGATTCTCCACATGTTTGTATCATGTCATTATATCACTTACAGCTAATTTAATTGATGTATTGCTATGTATCGGTCTTTTGACAATCCCGGGCATTATTAAGGTGTTTCGTCATCTGCCCCTATACCTGGTCAGGGTATCCTTCTGGGAAGCTTTTAGCGTCCTCGGATGTGAAAACATCTGTATTAAGTTTGTCACATTACCAGAGGCCCCTGAGAAAATTAGATTGGCTAACCTTTAAGCGTTCTAACACAAAATAGGCTGTGACGAGGGACCAGAATCAAATTAATCAGGTGCAGGCCCTTCCTGAACATGTATAACTTTTTTTACACATCCTCAGCTCTGAGGAGGGGAACGCCTGCCTCGGGAGTCTTCGGACATCGATGACCAATAAGAGAAGAGATTTCAAAATAAGGTAACGCCCTAAAAAGGGAAGTGGGAGAAAAATACGGAGGAGATCTAGAAGAGTTAGAGGGACACTCAACAGGAAGGCTTAGACGGGGGAGGACCACAGTAAGAGGCAGACTTAGAGGATGCACTTCGACCAGACGAAGTCAAAAGAAGGGCCACGAGTCCTAGACATCCCTTAGGAAACAGAAGACACCTACGGCACTACATCCCATGGCATCAGCAGCTATAAGTATAAATTAACTAATAAGTAATCATGTAATAATCTATATTTTATGGCAACCTTTATCTGAATCATTTTAATCATTTTAATTAGTAAATAAATACTTAGTTTCTTTATGTAGTTTATATACTATTATATAACCCAATATACCACTCTTTATTATACTATATAATTAATGGTAACAACATTTTATAAATATAAAGGTATTTAATTGGTAAACTGATAAACACACAAACAGCCTTTGGAAAGGAATCCAATTATAATAATAGTTTTTTAGGACTCAATTTATAATTAATTAATTCACTTATTTTTGGATTGCCTTCAGCGATTATCCTGGCATCCCAAGTAAATCTGTTACTAGTACATAGCAGTATATATTTCTATACAGTTGTGAATAGCAAAAAATTAATTATTAAAAAAAAAATATGGAATACTATCTAGCAGTGTGTTTTTGTCAGAATACTTAATTCTGTTATAGGCTATTTATTGATATGTATCCATAAAACTATAAACTACTAACATAGATACGGCAGAACCTATGTTAGTAGTTCTACGTTTTATTAGTTCACGTTCAACAAAAACAACTTATTTAACTATATTCATAATACTCAAATACATAATTAACTCTCAGGATATTTATTTCCTAATTTTTATTTGATTGAAGTGAATTATAACAATCTGCCTCAAATACAGGGAATTAAGTATTAGTTTTCAAATATTAATTCGTACAATATAGTAATATGCTAATATTACATACTATAATGTAAATATTATATACATAGTATTATATAGTAATATAATATACAATAATTCATACAATACAGTAATAGATGATAACAAAATGAAGAAAGGAAAAAAATGTTAGTTATAAAAATAGTATTCACTAAATTAAAAGTTTGATAATTTATAAATAATAATTTTGTTTAAAATTATTTACAGTAAGTGAATGATGAAAGCTGTTACTTAATAGTTTGTCCATGGGGATGACCATGAGCCTTCGGCCGAAACGTTGGACACGAGTATTAATAAAGAGTTTTCAAACTTAATTGGAAATAATTTATTATATTTATATGATTAAAAATTTTATTTTTTCTATTCATTTATTTTAGTTAGTGGACCTGTTAATTTGTGCGTTTTAACTTATTTATTCATTAAATTATTTTATTATAATTTTTTTATTTATTTACCCTTTTTGTTTGACTTATGTATCCAATCTTTTATTACATTTTCCTTTAAATCTATGTATTAGTTTTGTTTTGGTGAAATTTATTTATTTGTTTGTTTTATTGTAAACTGATGTACTGCTATGACTAGTTTTTCTCTGGTTCGATCTTACATCGCTGTCTAATAGTGAATTTGTTTAGCGGGTCACTGGGGAGGATCTGAGAGGGGGAATTCGGGAGAGTGAATTTGTTGATAAAATGAAACAAAAATTGTGAAATAGAAGGGACAAGAAAGGGAAAGAAGAAAACAGGAATAAATTAAAATATTTGTATTTAGTGTGTAGAATGGATTGTGAGAAAAAAGAAAAAAAAATGTCTTTCTACTTTATGATATCATATTAAAACATGTAATTTATATATGTCCGATCACGGATTGATTAGTATGCTGTGTAATGTAGCAGTCCGATGTATTTGGGCAGCATGAATGAATAAAGCATTTTTCTCTCTTGAACAATGCATAGAGGAATAGATAAGATTATATATTCTTTGAAACAGATTTGTTATAATAAAAATATCCGTATAGTCACACTTTTCTTGTAACTCCTACGTTTCGGCCATTCCAGCCATTCTCAAGGATCTATCAACTGACAATATCTGTTTCATTCCAGTATGTTGTGTTCCAATGTTGGTTGATAGGTCCTTGAGAATGGCTGGAAAGGCAGAAACGTAGGAGTTCCAAGAAAAGTGTGAGACTATATAGATATTTTTATTATTATTAATAAATAAATTATGTTGGAAAAGGAAAATGTTTATTTACTTTTTTTTTCTCTTTTTTTTAAACATAATTAGACAGTAATATCTATCACTTAGATATAAATAAGTAAATAACGAAAAAATAATTTAAATATTTTTGAATTTAACAGTATAAGAAATATTTTCGTAAATATAGGGCAACTAGGGGGGAGGGTAGATAGTAGGGGTTTGGGGCGCTCTATCGGGCACGAGGGATAAGCAAGGGCTTCAAGGGCTTTATCTAAACAAGCCCTTGTCTCCTCTAATGGTCTTTCTAAGCCTCAGCTCGATTTGAGTATAGTCCTGCTTAACCTTTCACTTATTATTATAACAATAGAGACATAGCAACATTATTAGTAACTCTAGTAATAATAATAAAATCGTCAGTATCGATCAAAACACCGATAAGCTAGTAAGTGTTAATGCCATTCATTTAGTTGTTTAATCAGATTTCATATAAAACTAATTTTTTTTTAAATATTTATTTATTGCTATTTACAACTGTACATTATAATACATTTAGTAAATCTGATTTAAGTTAAATTGGAGTGTTACAGGCGTGTAGAGAAACTACCCCTTGGTAGCACTCTAATGACATTTTTCATTATAAGGTCACGAGGCCATCTTCTTTTCAGGCACCTCGGAGGATTGTCAGAAATGGAAGAGAATGCAAGATTAGAAACTAGGGGGTTTGAGTGGTTAGAGAGTTTATAATGGAAGGAGTGATATCTGGTTCAGGCAAAATCGGTTACATAGGGAACATTAAGGTCTTTATGATTGAATACGAGAAGAATTCGAAGGTTTAGTGGAGCCCCAAATCTCAACTCCATGTCCAGATTGGCCTCAGACTGAAAATATGAATTGAAAATCTCAAAACAAGAAAATGATTCAGTATGAAGAGTTATATCTGTTGGGGAGTTCTTTAGAAAACAAAATCCACCTATGAGGAACTGTGGCTAATTAAAAGAGTGATATCTGGTTCGGGCTAGATCGGTTACATAGGGAACATTAAGGTCTTTATTTATGATTTTATTTGTGACAAAGTAAGGAGCAAAACTAAATTTAAAGTCTATTATTGTAAATTTAGATTCAATTGCCATACAAGACTTAAAACTGCTCGTCGTTCCAGACTATTACTGCACTTACTAGGCAAACGATCTAAACTTTCAACTAATTACAATAAATCCTCATCCTAAAACTATCCTTACAACATATGCTGACACATGTGTATTCTCATTAAATAATGACACTTTTAGTCTACCTCAAACCCTCCAATCCCACATCACATTAAGAATGATATCAAAACTGAAGGATTAAAATAAATTCCTATAAATCCCACCAAATCACATTTGCACTTCGTCGTAAATCCTTACCTTTCTGCCCCACAGTATCCTTTATTAATAATCAACTTATACCTGTCAAATAGATCCGTTACCTACGACTACTTCTGATCAAACAACAACCTGAAATCCTCGTAAAAAACAGGAAACTTCTCATCGATTTTGACCATTATAATACTCAATAGAGTAACGGTCTTAACTTTCAATTTATTACAAAAGACTGATCTACATGACATATAATAAGGCCAATCTAGACTTACGGAGTAGAGCTTTGGGGCTCAAATAAACTATCGAATTTCTCTCGTATTCAATCCTTACAGTCCAAAATCCTTAATGCTCCTTATATTGTCACAAATCAAGTAATCCATCAGGACCTCAATGTTCCATATGTTGCAGATTAGGCCAGAATCAGATACCAATCCTTCCATGATTAACTTCTCAACCACCCAAAGCCACTTCTTACTAACCTGGCTTTTCCTTCATTACTTGATAATCCTCCTAAGTGTCAGAAAAGAAGATGGCTTCGAGATCTACCCTAGATATGTTATTGGAGTTCTATCAATGTTATCCACATATCATTAACATAATTATAAAAAATAAAATAAAAATTAATTGATGAATACGAATTATTTTTATTGTTTGAAGTCAGAGTTTGGAATTCTATGAATGGGTAGATTCTTCACATGTTTGTAACATGTCATTTTATAACCACCAGCAAATTTAGTAGTTGTATATATTTTTATACAGTTGTAAATAAATTATAAAAAACAAAGTCAGAGCTGTAAGAATATCGATATTAACAAGTTTTTTTGTTTTTTTTAATAATTTATTTATTGATATTTACAACTGTATACACATATATACAACAAGTAAATTTGCTGTCGGTGACATAGTAACATGATAAAAACATGTGGAGAATCTACCCACTGATAGAACTCCAATAACATTTCTGGAGAAGAAGATCTCGAGGCCATCTTCTTTTCAGACGCCTAGGAGGATTATAAGGTAATGAAGGAGAAGCCAGGTCAGAAACAAGTGGATTTGGGTGGTTGAGAAGTTTATTATGGAAGGAACGGTATCTGGTTCTGGCCAAATCAGCAACATATGGAATATTGAGGTGCTGATGGATGACTTGATTTGTGACAAAGTAAAGAGCATTAAGGATTTTACGAAGGATTTTGGACTGTAAGGATTGGATTCTGGAGGAATTTGATGGTTTATTGGAGCCCCAAAGCTCAACTCCGTATGTCCAGATAGGCTTTATAATAGTCATGTAGATCAGTCTTTTGTAATGGATTGGCAATTTAGACCGTTTGTCTAGTAAATGTTGCAACAGTCGGAATCTACGAGCAGTTTCTTGTCTTTTTAGTCTTGTATGAGGATTCCATGTCATTCGTTTGTCGAGATATAGTCCTAAGTAACGGATCTGTTCGACAGGAATAAGCGAGGTATTATTAAAGGATATTGTAGGGGAAGAGGTCATGGGTTTACGTCGAAGGGTAAATGTGATTTGGTGATATTTATTGGAATTAATTTTAATCCTCCAGTTTTGGCACCATTCTTCAAGGGTGGTGATGTGGGATTGGAGGGTTTGGGATACAATGTAAGGATCATTGTTCACTGACAATATACATGTGTCATCGGCATACGTGGTGAGGATTGTGTTAGGATGGGTTGGGATATCAGCTGTAAAAACTGTATATAGGATAGGACCTAGGATACTACCCTGAGGTACACCAGCAGACTGACGGAATAGGGATGAATAAGTGCCGTTGTAATTTACTTGAAATAATCTGTTAGAGAGATGAGAACCGATAAACAACAAGTTAAGAGGATTATTTTGTTTGGGTTCGAATCCGTTTTGTTTTTACTGTTATTTCTTTGGTGTATTGTTTTATTGTATATGGTGTATAAGCAGTGAGTAGGCCTGTAACTGTGGTCCTTTAAATAACAAAATTATTATTTTAACTAGTAAACACAATAGTGTTTAATAGTGAGCATAATAATGCTCAGCCATAAGATCCTTTTACGCGTACTTTTATTTTATTTTTTACTTTCATTTTTATATCCTTTTAGGCTGGGAAATTATGATCTGTAATGAAATAATGGCTTTATTTTTTATTTGTTAGCTGTAATAAGCACTAAGCAAAATAAATTAAAATGGATTTTTTTAAATATCTTTAATGAAATTTACAATTGTACATAATAATACAATCAGTACATTTTATTTCAGTTATAATGGATTAAAACAGGTGTGTAGAGAAACAACCCATTGGTAGTACTCTAATGACCTTTTTACATTAGCAGGTCTCGTGACCATCTCCTTTTCAGGCGCCTCGAAGTTTGTCAGGAATGGAAGAGGGAGGCCAGAAACTAGTGGTTTTGGGTGGTAGGGAGTTTATAGAGAAAGGAATTATATCTGGTTCTGGCTAGTTTGGTTACATATGGAGAATTAACAAAAACAAAAAATGTAATTACTAAAAATAGCGAATAAACTGATTTACTATTTAAATATGCAATAAAGTGACAGAAGTGGTTTTTGAAAACAATTTACATGCTGATGGGAAAGGGTCGTTAAAGCGTTGGTCACGCTGACATTGTCAATCTATATTTGTGGGAGGAGGGAGACATCCAGTTGATCCTATTGGCTTTAAAGTTTATTTTTAGTCTTGTGAAACCGAAATAAATTTCAAATTCTTTTTTACTGTATAAAAGAAAAATATAAACTGATGTTCTAGATACAAGGTTCTATGTTTTTAAATAAATATATAGATTATTTTCGAAGACCTGAGTCAGTATATCGTGTAATAATAATAACAAATCTCATAATTTATTAAATAACTATAAAAATACATAGCAAAACAAAGAAAAAAGTAGACGTAAGTAAATATATATATAT
>NW_027115366.1:2057154-2060920 GCF_000696795.3 Halyomorpha halys | reverse complement strand
TTATATACCCTCGATCAGCTGATCTCCTCAGTCAGCTGACATCGAAATAATAGCCGACTCATACCGTAACTTATATATATATATATATATATATATATACGTTTATATTCTCTTCAAGAAAATTTTAGTGTTTCTATTATAGGGTTGCAAGTTAGTCGTTAGTACAAGTAAGTTAGTAGGTCTAATTTCGTTACTGCAGCGGAACCGGTTTAAATCCAGCTTGGGAGGTGGAATTTTATTTCTGTATCAATAACATAGAAGCTTTTCCTCCCAACATGGTTAAAATGGGGAGGCATCCTAAAGACACCTCCTCCTTCCCCTGTATGTCAGAAATAAAGTGGGCTATATAAAAATACAAAATCACCTCTATGTACTACCATTGTTCAAACAGTACTTCCTTACAAATAACGTACCCTTTATGTGTTGTAATTCTATTTCTTTTTTTTTTTTTTTAATGAAATAGAAGGTGGAGCAATTGTTCTATGCCTCAACAATACAAAACAATGAAGAGTCTAAAAGTAATCTCGTTATAAATCTGGTTTGAATTCTTTTCTGCTAAAAATTAATTATTTATTTCTTTGAATAAGAATTGTAAAAATGTTTATCATGGCCTATATCGACCTATATCCAGAGTTCAATTATCAGGCTCTCAGCGAGAGGATTACGAAATATTAGGGCAGGCCCGGCAATACGTGAAGGGCTTTATCAGCCAGGGGTTAATAGGGCGATAATACCAGCCCTTATAGTCCCTTTTCATTAAATGTATTAGTAAATAGATTAGCATAAATCGGATAAACCAGATGTCCTCTGCCAGACTGAAGTAAAATTATTAATTGTGTTCGATGATTTATACTGCGTAATTTTAACTTTTTAAAGTTTACTATTATAAAATATTTTTTATTTGTAGATAACTGTTATTTATGTTATCAAAAATTTGATGCATACCAAAAATGGTTTAACTTTTGGTGGTAAAATACCAGTGCTTGAGTATACCGATGATTTGGTATTTTGAAATGAAATGAAAAAATAACTTTATTCTGGGACATATGTCCCCTATAGTGAGATTTTTATCTGGCGAGCGTTTACAAATTTTCAGATAGTAGAATGAAATTACATTGGTATATTGGCTTTACTACTGTTTATAATGTTAATCAATAACTGCCTATTTATTTGATTACAAAGATGTGGAGGTTTGGTTATTCAATAAATGAAGGAATAGGTGTTGTTTAAAGGAGAGAATGGATGAGGACTGGCGAATGGAGATGGGAAGAGAATTCCAGAGGGAGGTTGCACGTATGACGAAGGATTTGCTAAAGAAGGAGGTTCTATAGGAGGGCATATATAAATCATTCGGATGGGATCTGGTGTTTAATGAGTGGATGGATGAACGAAGAGTGAGGAGATCTATGATATAGGTAGGTTTTTTGATGTTAAGAACTTGGAATAGAAAAACACCAAGGAGGTATTGCCTTCGGGAGGTTGGATAGAGCCACTTCAACTCGGAATACCAGCGGGAGACTTGAGAGTGCCTAGGGAACCCAAAGATAAATCTTACAAAGCAATTCATGAGTCTCTTCAGTCTCAACTCTAGTCCTGCAGATAGCCCTCCGTACACCAAGGATCCGTAGTCGAAGTGGGGGAAGACAAGAGAGGATACTAGGAGCTGACGAGTGTTCTGAGGAATGGAATTACGGAATTTTAGGAATTGTATGAGTACAGTTATGGATTTGCGTGTGATTTGGGAAATATGGTTATTCCAAGAGAGGGGTTGATCAAAGGTGGCACCATGGTTTTTTATTGTAGGATAGAAGTGAATCGGTTGGTTGTTAAGGAAAAGTAGAGGACAGTAAGGGAGGGTATGAAGGAGGCGCTTGGAACCGATAAGAATGGCCTTCGTTTTTTTGGCATTCAGCTTCAAATCATTGTTATTTTGGTAGAAAACTATAGAACTGAACGTTATACAATCGCGTTAATAAACTCCAGTAAGGAACTAGGTATTGGAATAAATACCGATAAAAAAAAAAATTGTTAGCAGTAGAAATGGGAGAAAATTATTTGATATTAATATAGGAGGAAATACATTTGAACTGGTAGATAGGTTTGATTATATAGCTTCTACGGTAACTAGAAAAAACGAAATTAATAAGGAATTAAAAGCGAGGTTGAAGGCGGGAAATGCTTGTTATTTTTTAATTTCGAAATTGCTTAGTTCGCGTAGTCTATCCAAAAACTTAAAAGTCAGAATTTAATAGACTATTATCTTTTCCACTGTTGTTCAGAGATGTGAAACGTGGGATTTTACGCTAAGGAAATAACAGCTCCTTAAGGGTTTTTTTTTTAATTAAATAAAGTATTGCGTAAAATATTCCGACCAAAAAGAGATAAATTGATGGGAGAATTTAGAAGACTACTCAACAATTGTGAAAACTTGCAACTGGTAAATATAATTCAGATTACAGCATTGCAGGGAATAAAATGGGCTTGAAAGGTTGTAGGACTTAATAACAAACGGATCTTTAAAATATTAATAAACACTAAACCGAAACGTAGACGGGAGGATTTAATAGATTTGGGTTTGGAGGGACATAACTGGACAGATGTAGGTAGAGAATGATTGGTGGAATTGGCATCGAACCTTCGTGTTCATTAATCCTTTATTATTATTATTCAAATAATATCTTCAGGTTTTTTTTTTAATTTCCCCTTCCAGCGAACAAATCATGAAAATAATTGCGGTTTTAGGCGATTTACCTTTCTAGATAAATCGTAAAATTTACAGATAAAAAATTGTTTTAATATTAAATTTCTTATAATATGTTTTATTAAAACTATCTCTTTAGTAAAATTTCAGAATTAACTATGCTGGAGAAAAATTGGACATTGAATAGATCACAAAGATTTTCGTTTGAAAATTTTCAATACCCGTTAACAAAATAGTATTGATATTTACTAACACTTGCGATATTATAAAATGCCAATTATAATCCAGCCGGAATGGCCCCTCCCCATTCTATGCAAGCCCCCAACTAGATGTCACCAATGTGAAACCGCCTTCAGCGGACCCTGTAAGTCAACTTATACTCCCATACGGCAAACTAAGTCAGTATGTAACCTGTATTTATACTATGTATTATCATATATTTGTAATTGCAATTATATATAAATAAAGAGGATTTGAAAAAAAAAAAAAAAAGGCCAATTTTATAAAATCCCCCCAACTCTCACTAAGACTGAAGCTGAAAATCTACAAGGCGATAATCCCCTTGACTCTGCTCTATGGTTCATCTCTGCTGCGTCACCTCTACCAAACCATGCTTGGTAAACCATGCTTCCAAAAGCTGCAGAGTTATCAGAATTCCTTCCTCCGGCGAATTGTCCGTGGAACAACTCTACAGAAGGCCAGAAACACCACCATTCACCAGGAACTCCAGCTATCTTCTGTTCCGGAGTATATAGGCCGAAGGCACATCAAATTCTTAGATGGGCTGAAGGCCTGTGCCAAGAGAAATCGCCCCTCCAACAAGACCTGGGAGGTGGCAAAACACAGTCCCCTTGGAAACTCGCCGAGAGAAGGACTTCGAACTCTGCAGCTTGAAGTCATCACAGCACCACCATCACCACCAGCCGGAATGACCCCTCCCCATTTCTTGTAAGCCCCCAGCAATCATGCCACCAATGTATAACTGCCTCCAGCGGACCATGTTTTTTGCTCATCTTATAATGCCATACGGCAAACGAAGATATAATGTAAATTTGTATATATATA
>NW_027115366.1:2047787-2057009 GCF_000696795.3 Halyomorpha halys | reverse complement strand
ATATATAATGTATTGCATTATATTATAATGTATTCCGTAACCATATATAAAAATAAAGCAGTTTGAAAATTTAAAAAAAACGCCAATACCTGTCCCGGATAGGTAATGTGTCAACACAGGGACACTTTTTGCAGTTGTTTATTGGACACATATTGAAGGGACCTTCTAGTTTATACACAACACCTGTTGTTTCGTAGCTCCTCGTAACGTATTCTTCTTGGGCGTGGCTATTGATAGACAATGAGGAAATTAGATTCCAAAAAAGGTGAAGCCCCTAAAAACAAGTGGGGAGGGGCAAAAGTAAAGCGTACAGAGAAGAGATGGGCTAAAGAAGATGCACTTTGAAGAGAAGAAGGGCTAATCAGACCTGGAACGCCATCTCTTAGGCCAATAGAACACCCACAGCTAAGATAAGCCACGACATGTATCACACAACTCAATAACTATTTAGATATATTAGGTAATAATTTATAATGTAGCAATATTTTATGGCAAACCATTTGTCTGGTTGATTCAATCATATTATAATTTCACTTTATCGAACTCAAATATAAATAAATAATTTGTCCCTTGATATAGTTTATATACTATTATATTACCCAATACCTTAAGAAATAGCCTATTGCATCGCGAATTACAGATGGAGTCAATAGAGGATTACATCAAACCGTTCATGAAGTTTCACTCCCAGTTGCCGACAGTTAAAGGAGCAGTGACCTACAACCTGGGAAACCCAACCTCAACCCGAAGACTGAAGCCCAGACTGCTGCAGGACATTCTGTTATACATTTTAATAAATATAAAATTAATTCATAGTCACACTATCTCTATTTTAATTATTATTACTCATTTTATTTATGTATTATTTTTATTCTCTCTTTTCTTCTCTCGTCCCTTTTTCAAATTAGCTTGTTTCTCTTTACTATTAGAGGGCAATTGTTTGTTTTATTTAAGTGTACCAATATCATTATTTTTTTTATTAATTTTACTTTCTTCTTTTAATAATAACATTGTATATAGTTAGGGGTGTCTTTTGTACGAGACTATACCCCCCCCCATAATCAACTGTTAAAAAATATATATAATATAACGTTTATATCAATCATGTAAGGCCCACCAGATCTGGTATAAAATAAAATATTAAAAAAAAAACCTATAACTCCCGTTATTATATCATATACTTTCAACGGTAACAATACTTTATGAATATAAAGATATATAATTGGTAAACTGGTAAACACAAAAACCTTTGAAAAGGAATTCAATAATAATTATAATATTGCAGGACACAATCTTAATTAATTAATATAAATATAAATATATATATGGATAATAAAGCAATTATCTTACCATCTCCATCGACGACAGTATACATAGTATGTATGCATAAAGATAATGTATATATATTTTTCATTTTCATATTCATTAAAAATAAATAAATTTTCTTTTCGTTCTTATAGCAAAAATCAACAATTTCCAAATTAATTATTTGGAAAAGTTTAAAGAAAAAATAAACCTTCTGAGCAAGGCCTGCTATTTGAGTCCCTCTTGGTAAACCTTAAAAAATTCATGAAAGTGGTTGAACCTAGAAGGTCATGGGTTGAGCATTCCTCTCCCTCGCTATATACTGTCCCATAATTCCCCTTCAGTGACGTTGATGTTCGTACCGTGAGGCATTTTCCTTACTCATTCCTGTCACCTTATAACGACCTGCTGCTTATGAATATTTAATTTAAGATTTTCTTTCTTTTTTTAAGTCCAAGTTTTATATTTTCTGGTAGTCACCTAGGAATTATCATTTAATTTTATTTTCCTTACTTAGTAAAGTGAGGAAAGATAATTTTTTAAAAATTTATTTATTGATATTTACAACTGTACATAAATACATCAAGTAAATTTGAGGAAACCATTATGGTATGGTACAAACATGTAGAGAAACTACCCAATGGTAGCACTCTAAAAACATTTTTACAATATAAGGTCTCGAGGCCATCTTCTTTTTAGACACCTCCGAAGATTGTCCGGAATAAAATAGGAAGCAAAATTAGAAACTAATGAGTTTGAGTGGTTAGGGAGTTTGTAATGGGAGGATTGATATCTGGTTCGGGCTAGATCGGTTACAAATGGAACATTTGAGGTCTTTGTGGATGATTTTATTTATGACAAAGTAGGGACCATTTAGGATTTTAATTGCTAGGATTTAAAATGAGTTTATTCTAACATATTTGCAAGAACTACATGTTACTCTTACTGTCTCTCTCTCTTCTAACTTAGCTATCTAGTCTAGGAAGTATATATAAACACTTAGGAAGAGGGGTTAGGAAGAAAAGTGAAATAGAAGAAGGGGTTTGGACCAATCAGATAATTTAGGAAATTAGGCGAAGCCTAGAGAGCCTATGAAATTAGAAGTAAATATCTGGGAGGGGGAGAAAGGCGTGACTAGAAGCAGGGTGTGAGGCTTCCAAAAAATTGGGGTAATAGTCATGATCTTGTGAGAACTAACTTTCATGTGTTAAACATAAAATAGTTAGACTGATGCAAGTCCATTGTGAGATGACAGCATGTACCTGCCTAAGTGTCAGCCCTTGCTATTGATATAGGATACTGAGGGCTTGAAAGGGCTGTTAGAAGGGTCTCAGGGGCCTTCTTAGAACCTAGTCGTTTTATTGGGTTCTTTTTTCTATAAAATTGTAAGAGAATGTAGACATATGCAACCATATGTCTAAAGTAACATAGGTTCAGTTGAGCAAGGGCAATTGTTTAAATTTATAATACCGGTTCGTTAACTCGCGCTCCAAAGAAGACGATACTACGTCCACTACACGATGACATTACGTAATGTTAAAATCCAAAAATCACTTCTGAGGAGGGGGATGGTATCCTACTGGTTACTAATCTATTCGAATCTGAGTGGTTTTCATTCCTTGGGATCGCCTGGAAATAAAAGTCAGCCACCAATTCCGTAGTAATGAAGTTGCTAAGGTAAGTCCATAACGGCCCCAGTGCAGAGTTAAGTAAGCACACTATCAAAAATTGAACTATTTGATAAACTATACCTTCAAAAAGTAAGCTGAAATAAACTAAAAGTAGACTTATACCTCCCTGAAGGTAAACAAATCAAGCCCTGTGTGCTTAGGGCTTAGTTAGCCGCTGGCTGATTGGTCCCGGTAACCCTGCGCTGTGTACACCAATCATTCCCATCCTCACTATCTCGATTGATCTCATCTCTTCTCAAGGGGCTTCGATTTTCGAAATATATTTCTTCTAGGCGAGTAGTAAGTGACTCAATCATCAATTTTGACGAAACATTTTTAGTTAATATTAGAATAACGAATGTTCCCAAGGATCAGAGAAAAACAATATCTTTAGCATTACTTTCATATTATTCAATTCTGCCTTTTCTCTATATAGATTGAAAGGTTATGATATACTACTCATTTTTTGGGGGGGGAGGGGAGGATAGAATAAGCAAAATAAAATTGTGATCATAATACATCAGTCTTTCAGGACTCAAAGATTTTTGAAATCCACAAAGCCAGAAATTTGGCCATGAACGACCCAACTCTCCTCAGGAGTTGGGCTAAAGAGGTCCCCCCTCGAAAAATATTAGAAATCAAGTCGCTTTAAAGTACATTTTGAGACACTCTTGTAGGGAATCTACCAATTAAGTTAACCTCCCCTAAAATTAAACAATAAAATTGTTCTTCACATAGAAACCTTTACATAGCATCTCTTTATTATTCGCTTAGGTCCGGGTTTGTAGTTGAGGGATTAGTGAATGCCTCATGTCTGCAGCAGCGCCAGTTCGAATTCAACCTGAGGGGAGGCCTTTTATTTCTGTGGTGGTCCCACGAATTTAAAATTTTACCCTTCATCATGGTATATTCCGAGTTGAAGTGGTTCTATCTAACCTCCCGAAGGCAGTACCTCCTTGGTGTTTTCCTATTCCAAGTTCTTAAAATAAAAAAACCTAACTATATCCTTGATCTCCTTAATCTACGATCATCCATCCATCCATTAAATCCCAGATCCCAACCGATCGATTTACATATGCCCTCCTATAGAACCACCTCCTTCAGTAAATCCTTCGTGATACATGCAACCTCCATCTGGAATTCTCTTCCCATCTCCATTCACCGATGCTCATCCATTCTCTCCTTTAAAGAACACCTATTCCTTCACTTATTACATAATTAAACCTCCGCATCATTGTGAACAATATAGTTAAGCATATATTGATTACCATTATAAATATTAGTTAAGCTAAGGTCTTAATGTAATTTCATTTTGCTTACTGAAAGTTTTTAAATGTTTGCCCGACTAATAATTATTATGAGTGAACCATGTATTTATTCTTAGGAGACAAATGTCCCAGTATAAAACTATTTTTCATTATTTATTCATTCTTGAAATCAGAAGAATTTCTCTTCCGCCCCCGTATGTCATAATAGACCAAGAAGGGGATACTACATATAAAAATAAAATAAAATAATAAGATTGAAATAGAAATGCCATATTTAAATGATAATTTTCATCAGGTATTCCAAAATTTAAGTTCAAAACCATGGATACATGATAGTTTTGATAGCTGACTTGTATATAACTCCGAATAGTTCAAGAGCCTAAGAGGAGAAAAAAGTTTGTTGTTTCACCCCAATTTTTGATTACTTTAATGAAAAGTATGTATAATTAATAGTCAAAACTGATGAGTCTACCAAGTAGAGATTGGGGGAATAAAAAATGACGACTGTTTCAAAACGTTAAAAATAATTAATGTTTTATTCGAAGCTCTATATATTAAAAACTACCAAAATAGAAAATCTAAGAGCACATAATTTAAAGAAGAGTAAATTTTCTGAAATATAAGCCGTAATAGAGTTGTTTACGTTCAATAGTTATCGAGATATAGCTTTTTAAAAAGCAATATTTCATAAAAATGTTGTACAGAATGTACTGAATGATCAGTAGTTAGTGAATTTATTTTGACAAATCTATATATAAAAACCTATAATATATATTGAAACCTCTATATATAAAAATTTGACGTCTGTTAGCACTCATATTAAAGCTAGTTTAATGGGCTATGAAGTAGTTTCTAATGTTTATCCTTGTTGAAGTAATAGTTTTCATGATATTTGCTAAAATAAATTGATTTATAGTTGTTCGGACAAATTTTAATTTGTCAAATTTATATCATAAAGCGATACGATATCATAAAGAATACGAAGATAAGTGTCCTACTTTATTGAAAGATTAATGACGGATTGAAAGATAAATAGTTAGTGAATTTATTTTGAAAAATGTATATCTCAAAAACTATTTTACGTACAGATGTCTATTAGCACTCAAATGAGAGATAGTTTAATGAGCTATAAAGTAGTTTATGATGTTTATCTTCGTAGGAGTTGTAGTTTTCATGGAATTTTCTAAAATATATTGATTTATAGTTGTTCGGACAAATTTTCATTTGCGAAATTTATATTTATATGTCGATATCATAAAAACTACTATCCCTACGAAGGTAAGTGTCATAAACTACTTTATAGAAAGTTAAATTTCCTTTATTTCGAGTGCTAGCATAACAGACATATGTACGTCTTATGAATCTAGAGACATATTTTTACAAAAATCAAATTTTATACGAACTAGAAATTAACAGTTTGTGTGTGAATTTATTTTGTCAAATATCATAAAAACTGCTACTCCTACAAAGATAAACGTTATATACTATTTTATAATAAATTTAATTAACTTTAATTTGAGTGCTTACAGTCATATGTACGTACTATGGTTTCTGAAATAAAGTTTTTCAGAACTCAAAATTATTGTCCGAACAACTATAAATCAATTTATTTTAGAAAATATCATGAAAAATACTATTCCTACAAAGATAAAGGTCATAAAATACTTTATAGTACGTTAAACTAGTTTCAATTTTAGTGCTAATAGACATCTATACGTCACATTGTTCCTGAGATATAGATTTCTCAAAATAAATTAACTAACAACTAATCTTTCAGTATATTTTTAAGAAAAGTTGCGTTTTAAAAGCTATATCTCGATAACTATTGAACGTAAATGGCTCAATTAGGGCTTACAGTTCATCAAATTTACTATCCTTTAAATAATGATATTTTAGATTTTTAGTGTTGGTAGTTTTTAAGATATAGAGCTCCGAATGAAGGTTTGAAACAACCGTCATTTTTTATTCCCCCCACATATACTTGACAGAGACTCATCAGTTTTGACTATTAATTATACATAGTTTTCATTAAAGCTCATTAAATATTTGATTATTGGGGTGAAAGAATAAAGTATTATGGGCAGAACAATTATTCAGTTTATTTAAGTCTAATTGAATAGCTTCTAGCAGTTATGTAAGACGGACTATACTGGAAAGAGCTCAGTTGATTAATATGTGAGGATTTATACTACAGATTGTTACAAGTTTGATATTACCATTTTGTTTCTTTAAAAATAAAACCGTATTGTTGTTTTAAATTACTGACTTCTTGATTTTTTAAAGCATATAATTTTTTTTTTTTAATATTTGTAATTTATGTGTTTTAGTTAAAACTGCAAATTAAAATTGAAAGAATATAGTACATAAGGCTGAGAGGGGGAACAGTAATGAGTAATCATTTTAGTGTTTTAAAGGCTTCTCCTTCATTACCTAATAATCCTCCTAGGTGTCTGAAAAGAAGATGGCCTCGAGATCTTCTTCTCTAGAAATGTTATTGGAGTTCTATCAGTGGGTAGATTCTCCACATGTTTTTATCATGTCACTATGTCACCTACAGCAAATTTACTTGTTGTATATATGTGTATACAGTTGTAAATATCAATAAATAAATTATTAAAAAAAAAAAAAAATTATTTAAAAGGGACCCAGTCTCAGAATACTAAACTATTTTTCATTTTATTTCGTTATGTATTATTTGTTTTGCTGAGAGTATACAATCAAATAAGGCTGCTAATGGTTTTGTTTTTTTTTATTGAAATAAACTGAGTAATAGCAGTTAGGTAGGAAAAAGACCATTTCAAAAGAAAGTCTATTTTTTCCCCCTCTTTTTTCAAAGAAAGACAGACAATTAAATTCCGTTCCGAATGGATATACTAAGAGCCACGGGTTTATTTGCTGAGATTGGACCAATTGGGTTTCGAGCCAGGGGAGAGATTCGATTTCAGTTCAAACGGGAGAATTTTTCTCAGCATACTGCTACTCTAGATTCTATTATGATTTATTTATTCAATTTTAACATTTTTCCGAGTTGCGATTATTTTTGCCATCATTTAAAAGTTTTAGAAAAAAATAAATAACAAGGTGTAGAAAGTTGACCGTAGATTAATGATTGGAGAAGTTTGTCGGGGGGGGGGGGGTGTGGTCAGCAAAGAACAACATAAATAAACAAAACCAGACGTTTCGACCTGTATAATAGATATATAAGTTAATACTCACAATGTAATTCAGATATATAAGCCACTCACTATTTTTCATTGTCTGTCTTAATGTTCAATTTGTAGATTCAATTTATTTATTTAATTTTTTCAGTTTTTTTAGACACTACTTGCATATCTTATATTATACATATCTTCTTACCTACATGATATTATATTTCATCTGTCACTGTTTTCAATTTACTACCATACAATTCCACGAATATCAATCAATTAAAATTTTGTACTATTCAATTATCAGTTAACAATTTTTTATCATTTATGATTTAATACAATATTTGTATAATTATAAATTTGTTTGTATACTATTCCTTTTCAATTGTATGTTACTCTAAATGTTGTTATCTCTTTTGTTCTATAGCCCTGATGAAGACCTGAAACTCAGGTCGATACGTCGGCATAAAATAAATAAATATGGTTTTGTTTACTGATGTTGTTCTTTGCTGACCGCACCCCCCGACAAACTTCTCCAATCATAAAATAAATAACACATATTGAAGGTATATAAGATATAAAGCATGGACATTTTTTTTGCATTTCATATTAAATCAAAATACTGAATATTTAATACTCTAGATGGAAAACTGTTTTTATTGAACAATATTAAAGCTTGCCTCCCATTGAGAACAATAATTATTGAAATTGAAATAAGAGAGAACACACACACCATAAATGATATATGACCGTCGCTCCCCGGGGGTCTTAGCGGGGTGGGTCCAGCGGGGAAGGATTGCCTTTATTTTTGTATTATGATCTCCTCTTGTGAGATTGTGACATGTCCTACCTACTCGCTATAATTGTCTGTTTGAAAAGTCAGATAAGTAGGGCTACCATGGAGGGCGGGAGTGGAGGCTTTCATGCCGTTTTTCAATTACCAGATATACATATACCTACCTATGTATATATTCAATTACTTATTTTTTCAGGGGGCCCCGAAAAAAAACCATGCCTACAGATACAATAAATAAGTTAAATTATAATGATTTTTCTATTGTGTAGTATTGCATTCTGTCATATATTTTATGACCTCCCCAACTATACTCAATTCATTTTTGCTCTGGTTTTCTTGCAACGGTAAGAATGAGCATTATATTTTTTTAAAAATGCTCATGGAACACCTCTTACGGGACAAAAGAGTAGGACACTCCTGCCGAGTTAATACTTTCACTCCTATTTACAATATTTTGATTACCCCTAGGTTATCAACAGACCGACAGACCGAGCTTGTCTCCCCACTTGTAAAGGTAAAATCAATACTCTGATAGATCCCGGCACTTCTCTTTCAATAGATAATTTTAACTGGTAATTAAAAGCCATTGGAGGCTGAACGAGGGCGCTACAACCAAAAACTTTTCCATTTCATTATTTTCAATACGTCTCTGGGCCACTGGCGTTGCAAACAGAGATGGGAAAAATTAGCTATAGGTTAAACCAATAGCTAAAATTAATGAATGAATCATTGATAAATTAATATCGTATTCATGGCAATTTTTGCTATTAGTTTCAACATCAAACGATGGGATAGGTGGAGCTGGCCAAGGATTGTGCTAAAGGATAAGGATTTTTTTGACCTTTTTATCATTTCTATGGAACATAGATTATTGATTAAAGGTCCTTTGGACTGGAAGCATTTCATGTTAGAAAATATTTTTGTCTACTAATATTAGTTTTTTAAAATCCAAATCGATCAGAAGAGAAGAACTGGTTGTAGCAAGAGTAAGAATAGGACATTCCAAATTAACTCACCTTCACTTAATCACAAAA
>NW_027115366.1:2047053-2047391 GCF_000696795.3 Halyomorpha halys | reverse complement strand
ATTAGATAATGAAGGAGAAGCCAGGTTAGAAACACATTCAACTATAAGTCAAGAAGATAGATGAAGTAAAAAGGGTGTAATAACCTAGATGTTGATCGCCCTGAATAAAAACTAATCTAATCTGAATCTAACCAAATCGATCAATCCTGATGTTATGTTTAAGTTAAAACTATTCCTATTATATTACATTACATATAGTATGTTCTATAATTTTTCACTAGAAAAAAACCCTATTTATAAGCTGTTTAAATTTATGAAATGAAATGAAAAAATTACTTTATTCTGGGACATATTTCCCCTAAGAATAAATACATGGTTCATATAGTGAGATTTTTATC
>NW_027115366.1:2041053-2046363 GCF_000696795.3 Halyomorpha halys | reverse complement strand
GAGGGCAGTAAGGAGGCGCTTGGAACCGATAAGAATGACGTTCGTTTTTTTGGCATTCAGCTTCAAATTATTGTTAGACGCCGGATTTATAAGTTATAATTATTTATAATTCCCATTTTATTATAACTTTATTGTCATTAATATCCTGTCTAATAACTTAAACTAAAAATATAATAAAGATAAATAAAGGTGTACTTGGAATTTCATTTGAAATAATAAATAAACTTCGAAAATAAATCTTGGAAAAGTTCCCTAAGCTGAGACTGACAGTGCTTGAAGAGGCAGGTGGGAGAAGCAACGGTCCTCCTCTCCTATAATGAACAAATCCTATTAGCAGCTCTAAAAATATCTACCTCGTTAAGTAGCGCTCTCTAACTCACAACTGGAACTTTAGAATATTACTTTGAACAGACTTGAAATCTGATTGGATTAAAAGTATAACTACAATTTTGAATGTTTCATTTGAAATTGACATTTCTCTTTAAGGATTTTCCAGTAAGGCTACCAATTGAAAAAGGAGCATTAAGAAATATCTTTAAAATTGAAGTAATTTATATTATATTCATCAATGTAGCAATTACTGGGGAAAAAATAAATAGTCTAAAAACTTCATTCATATTTTAGATTTATATTTGGTCCCATCCTCTACACCGTCTATTCAGCTGACCTTCCAACCAATCCTAACACTATACTCACCAAGTATGCCGATGACACATGTGTGCTCGCTGTTAATAATAACCCATTAATTGTATCCCAAAATCTCCAATCCCATATCACAGCCCTCGAAGATTGGTGTCGTAATTGGAGGATTCAGATAAATTCCTACAAATCCCATCAAATCACCATTACCCTTCGTCGTAAACCTACCGACTGCCCTGCAGTTTCATTTATTGATGTTACTCTTACCCCTGTCGAACAGATCCGCTACCTTGGACTACATTTGGACAAGCGATTAACCTGGAATCCTCAAACAAGACTGAAAAGACGGGAAACTGCACGTCGATTTCGACTATTACAGCACTTAGTGGACAAGCGGTCTAAACTTCCAATCCATTACAAAAGACTGATCTACATGACTGTAATAAGGCCTATCTGGACGCACGTAATTGAACTTTGGAGCTCCACTAAACCTTCGAATTTCTCTCGTATCTACTCCTAACAATCCAAAATCCTTCGTATAATCCTCAATGCTCCTTACTTTGTCACAAATAAAATCATACATAAAGACCTTAATGTTTCCTATGTAACCGATCTTGCCCGATCCACATATTAATCCTTCCATTATAAACTCCTTAACAACTCAAACCCATTAGTCTATAACCTTGCTTCCTCTTTCTTTATGTATAATCCTCCAAATAGTCTGAAAAGAAGATGGTCTCGAGACCTGCTAATGTAAAACTTCATTAGAGTCCTACCAATGGGTAGTTTCTCTACCCCCTACGCATGTAACACTGTAAAAAATTCAATTTTTTTTAAAAGCCAAAATACGAAAATGATGATAAAAAAAGCAATAGTATATTTTAACAACTGTTAAAAAAAATTACACCTGTGCTGCAGCAATTAAAATTAATTTATTCAAAGGCGAGGATATATTGAATGAGGAGTGTGGGAGTTGCTGGTCCTTAAACTATGAGAAGGTAGCAGTGATCCAATTAGGACTCAGCTCAAACCTAGGCCCTCTTCTAATACACAGTTTGTCTCATCATTTCCACATTTCTAAAGCCCTTAGTTGCAACATTTGAAAAGTTTTAAAACTTAATAACTTTAACACTTTTTTTCAAATATTCTCAACTCCTAGAATTTGAATTGTAAATGTATAGAATTTATTTTAAATGAAACTATTTCATTTTTTTTCTTAATATATTTATTGTTATTTACAACTGTATACACATATATACAATAAGTAAATTTGCTGTAGGTGACATAGTGACATGATAAAACATGTGGAGAATCTACCCACTGATAGAACTCCAATAACATTTCTAGAGGAGAACATTTCGAGGCCATCTTCTTTTCAGACGCCTAGGAGGATTATTAGATAATGAAGGAGAAGCCAGGTTAGAAACAAGTGGATTTGGGTGGTTGAGAAGTTTATTATGGAAGGAACGGTATCTGTATCTGGCCAAATCGGCAACATATGGAATATTGAGGTCCTGATGGATGACTTGATTTGTGACAAAGTAAGGAGCATTAAGGACTTTACGAAGGATTTTGGACTGTAAGGATTGGATTCTGGAGGAATTTGATGGTTTGGTGGAGCCCCAAAGTTCAACTCCGTATGTCCAGATAGGCTTTATAATAGTAATGTAGATCAGTGGATTGGAAGTTTGGACCGTTTGTCTAGTAAATGTTGTAATAGTCGGAATCTACGAGCAGTTTCCTGTCTTTTCAGTCTTGTATGAGGATTCCATGTCAGTCGTTTGTCTAGATTTAGTCCTAAGTAACGGATCTGTTCGACAGGAATACGTGGGGTATTATTAAAGTATATTGTAGTGGAAGAGGTCATGAGGGTTTACGTCGAAGGGTAAATGTGATTTGGTGGGTTTTATTGGAATTTATTTTAATCCTCCAGTTTTGGCACGATTCTTCAAGGGTGGTGATTTGAGAAAGGAGGGTTTGGGATACAATGTAAGGATCATTGTTCACTGACAATAGACATATGTCATGGTGAGGATTGTGTTAGGATGGGTTGGAATGTCAGCTGTGAAAACTTTATAAAAGATTGGACCAAGGATACTACCCTGAGGTACACCAGCAGACTGACGGAATAGGGATTAATAAGCGCCGTTATAATTTACTTGAAATAATCTGTCGGATAGATAAGAACGGATAATGAGGAAGTATGTAGGGGGTAGGAATTTACGGATCTTGTATAGCAGTCCTGGGTGCCAGACTCGATCAAAAGCCTGTTCTATATCAAGAAAGACTCCCGAGCAGTACATTCCGCGCTCCAATGAAGACGAGACAACATCAAGCACACGATGGCATTGCAGGACAGTGGAGTGTATTTCATTTTAAAAACGCTTTTAAAAAAAAAAGAAGAGATTTATACGGAATAGATTAGATTGGATTAGATTTTTATTCAGGGCGATCAACATCTAGGTCATTACACTCTTTTTACTTCATTTATCTTCTTGTCTTTGACTTTTGATAGCTGAATGTAAACTATTTCCTTTTTACACTGGTCGATATTGATCGATTATATTTTAATATAAAGTTGAATTTCATTCAGAAATTTTATTATTTTGTCTATGGATTCTGCTGAGTCTTTAACGGCCAATTCTCTTGTACGAGGAATTTTATTATTTTCGAAGGCTTGACAAAATGATGACCATTCTTCAATTATATGCTTTATCGATAATGGGGACTGACAGGTTTGGCATATAGGTTGGTCTTCTTTTGTGACTAAGTGGAGGTGTGGTAATTTGGAATGTCCTATTCTTACTCTTGCAACAACCACTTATTCTCTTCTGTTCCCCCTTATGGTACTTGTCCACTTTTGTGTTTTTTTTTCTTTTATATTTTTTTAAACATTTCTTAGTTTATTGGTGAGTGGTACGTCAGGCCACATTGAATCCCAACTTTTTCGGATTCTGTTCCTTAAAAATGCCTTTATGTCTTTCGGCTCGTAAATTTGGAGTAGTGGAACTTTCTTCATTTATATATGGAATAAAGAATTCAGAGTTTTTATAAATATCTGAAAACAGTGATTTTTATACTTATCTTAGTTATAAGTCAATAGTGGAAAAATTTATTAAGCTAGAACTAAACTATAGATATATATTTTACAACTATTAATAATTGACAATTATAATAAAAAATAGCCATACGTTTCGGCCATTCCGGTTATTTCTATAGAATCATTTACCTACTTAAAGATCATCCTTTAATCATGCTTGCATTTTCATAATTATGATTTTATTACATAATACTCACTACATTTTCGTTAAGTTTCGATGTTATGTTTTCACCGTATCGTTTTCACAGAATGATCACTATACTAATTATTCTTAAAAAAAAAAAATACCTGATCCCCGTTACATAATGAGAGCCAATATGAATATTTCATGAATACAAGATTACAATATTTTAAGTACAAGCAATTTTAGTTTTTGTTTGATTTTAGGAATGACTATCAGTGATATTAAAGGAGCTGAGAAGTAAACAAGTAAGACAGCATTTCGGTTGGGTCGTTTCTAGCCGAGCACCAAATTTTTCTCATGAATAATGCAAACCTTTAAATTAAAACTTAAATCCGCTACAACCCGTGAAGGGCCAGGGGTTCAGTACTTTGTAAGGGAGTATTGTTACTAGACCAACGGTTGTGCAAGGAGGTGATTAGGTCAAAATCATGCTCGACCGCCAGATTTTTACCCAATTTAGGAGGCTGGGAGGATCCCAGGAGGACTCCAGAACCCACAAGAGTTGACTCACGGCTAGAGTGTAATAGAAAAAAATTTTCTGCCCGGCCGGATTCGACTCAGGACCTTGGAGTTAGTAGTCACGGAACTTACCCCGTGGCTACCCGCACCCCCAATATAAATGTTTAGTTTTATATAATCATGGGCATAAACAATATCATAAGCAATAGCTCTGAACATTTTTTATATACAAATCTTATAGATATTATGCAACTATTTTCGAAATCAAACAATTAAAAATGTTAAATGAATACCACTCTTCCTTGTTTCTTATATATATATTATTTCATTATAATGAAAACAACGTTTCGACGTTGTCACCCCATCTTCATGTCTTTGCTATATTTTCCTGTTGCAGCATAATAAGAATTTGCTATTAATAATATTCACAAGGAAGAGTGATATTGATTCAACATTTTTAATTAGTTTCAAAAAACTCTTCCAGTAGAAGATACTACTTTAAGAAGATAAAAATATGGTTATGAAAGAAGACCGTATGAATATTATTAATAGCGAATTCTTCCAATATCTTCGTATTGTGCTGCAATGGGACAATATAGCAAAGACCTGAAGATGGGGTGACAACGTCGAAACGTAGTTTTCATTATAATCAAATAAAATATATATGATACAAGGAAGAGTGGAATTCATTCAACATTTCTAATTAGTTTAATTATATTATTTCAAAATTTTTTGAGACAAGGTAATTATTTATTAAATAAATTAAAAATTAGTATCCAATTCTGTCTCAACACTTTATTTTTCACTAGTCCAACGTTTCGGCCATTCTAGCCATCTTCAAGGACATCTTCAATACAAACTCTTCCTCACATTAATTTACAATTTCTATTGCAGGCTATTCTGCCCAGGTCATTTTCTTTATAAGTTC
>NW_027115366.1:2035536-2040703 GCF_000696795.3 Halyomorpha halys | reverse complement strand
ATAGACAAGATGAACATAATCAGACTATCTGTATGAAAAATAAATAAATAAAATAACATAATGATAAAATAATATACAATATTTACAGAATCGACCTGAGGATCCCTGAGCCCACTCTATCCCCCACGTGTGAGGAGTAGAGCAGAGCTCAAGAGATCCCAGCACATCCCTCTCGCCGCATCACTGGTAGTGAGCCAGTGGAGGCTGAGCAAGTGCGCTAAAGCCACAAACACTCAACTTGAGTGGAGAATCTGACCATTGCCAGAACTCCAATTATTTATCATTATATATGGACTTAGAATAAAGAAAATGACCTGGGCAGAATAGCCTGCAATAGAAATTGTAAATTAATGTGAGGAAGAGTTTATATTTAAGATGGCTAGAATGGCCGAAACGTTGGACTAGTGAAAAATAAAGTGTTGAGACAGAATTAGATACTAATTTTTGATTTATTTAATAAATTTCTAATTAGTTTGATTAGTTGAAATATTACTTTAAGAAATCAAACAATTATTCATTATGAAGTTGTGGAACTATATATCCGGACTACCGGAGCGAGGAATGGGATAAGTTATCCCCCACTGACTCGTTAGCTCTCCTCCCTCCCCTCCCTGAGACAGGATACCTCCTGGAGCTAGATAAAATGCTCCGAAGACTCTCATGAATATAGGCTCAGCAGGACTTCAGAGGAATATATGAATAAGAGATTGCCCCTCTCATAGTGAACTTACCTGCAAAGCCACTTCACATAACGGCTCTTCTCACCTACTCTGTTTATAGCTTTATCTATTCTTATCGTTCTCTTCTACAATGGTATTGCGAAATAGAAAGCACTTTAGATGAAGAGATTTTATTTTTTATTTAGATATATCATATTAATAATATGAAGTAATACATTTACATGTTACCTCTCGAAGTCACTCTCTACTGTCATCGTAGAAATACAAACTGTAACACAGTTATTTTTTTTTTAATCCTTTTTATTTATTAATAGACATTACAATCTGCCACGCAGTTGTGGGCAATAGGTAATAGTTATGAATGATCACATTCACACTAAAATAAATAAATGAATGAAGAAGAAAAAAAAATCTCTCTTAAAATATATACAAGCAGAAGAATAAACAAAACGAACATAATCAAACTATGTTTATGAAAAAAAAAATAACATAATGATAAAATAATATAGTCTCTAGTCACATTTACACTCTAATATACAATATTTACACAATCGACCTGAGGATCCCCGAGCCCACTCTATCCTCCACGTGTGAGGGGTAGAGCAGAGCTTTGGATCTTTGGTTTACGAAAGTACATAATTTTAGTTTCAACGACGCCGCTATCTGCTGGTCTATACTGTAACTAATAAATCCAATGCATCTGTTATGATCCGACATGCCCAACTTGAACTTAAATATTTCAGTTTTAGAACAGTCAACCTTTCCATATGTGATCAAAAGTAATTTTTTTTATGATATAAATACTTATGCTCTATGTGCTGCATTTGGCGACAGTATTATTAGGGGAGGACGTTTTATTTCATTTATAAATACATCACCTCAATAATATGAAATAATACATTTATAGATTAATGACCATCTAGGCTTAATGTGGAAGAGTTATGCATTTTATACTTATACCTATGGCATACATATTCTTGTGTACATATATATATTGTTGCAGATCGAAATGGTGGCTTCAGCAGTACTCGGCGCTGCCACAGGAACTGGTCTCGCTCTTCTCGTCGCAATGACTTTGGTCGTCTACAGGTACTATGCTGCCAGGAGGTGAGTTTATACATCAATTACAGGTATCTATTGTGTATATATATATATATATATATATATAGGCTAGACCCGTCAGCCTATGACAGGTAACTCACACCGACTGAACGTGAGGGTTTAGCCTCCCGGACATTAGGCACATGCTGACCCAGAGCGGCCATTATCCCTGGATCTAGACCAGTGACTAAATCAGACTCGGTGGTCGGTGGAAAGGAATCTGTGAACTTTGTCTCGAAGGATCCTGATCCTGCTCCTGAGCTATGAGTAGGATCATAATGTCCCAGCTGTAATTATTAATTAATTTCTGTAATTATTAAATACTAAAATATACATTATCACTAGAAGTCACCAAAGTTTAATTGTTTATTCTTGACTCAATTTTCTCGTAAAAAAAAACAAACTTTATTTGGCAATTCTGTCTAAATACATTGGATTGCTATAATACAGATGACACCTATCGATCCATCACTAGACATATATACACTACCATATTTTAACAATGCTACCAAAACTACCTTTTCCTCTTTCAAACAATAATAATCTTTTAACTAAATACAATATACATCAAATATTTTTTTTATAACAGTTTTATTTTATTTTTTTCTTACATAATATATATATTTGCTTTCATCCTTCTTCTTTTCGCACAAAGCCATATTCAATCAATATGTGTCACACGTTTGACAAATTAAAAAAAATTGGCAATAAATAGCAATTGAGAAATAAATAAAATTGTCATAAAAGGAGAGCAGTTAAAAAAAAAGCAATCAAGCAAATAAAAACAATAACAAATATTAGCTCTTAACATTTTTAAATACCAAGTACTATTGCACATGATTCAATCCATGTATAAACTCGCCTATTTCTTCAAAAGACATATTCATTTATTTATAATTATTTTTGGGGAGTATAAACGCCAGCAGATATCACGACATATATATATGTTTATCGCGACGTTCCTATTTCACTTATGAAATATTTTCTAAAGATGGGAAGAGGAGAGTTTAAGATAGTTAAATATTTAAAAACCGCCTGAAATTTGAAAATGGCCTGAAACTCTCCACTCCTGCCCTCCGTGGTATCCTTACTTATCTGACTTTTTAAATAGGCAATTATAGCGAGTAGGTTGGTCGATATACACAATCTCACAAGAGGAAATCATAACACAAAAAAAGGCAATCCTGACACCATAGCTACGTTGCAATAAAAGCCAATAAATACATCTTTATATAAATGTCTTGAAGATAAAAAGGACCCAAGTGAACCTCAAACGTAAGCTGCTTATTGCTGGAGTGAAAGACCGCGATAACTTACCAAAAGATAATTGGACCAGGCTTAAGTTATCAAGTACTCTTCTAAAGCCCCTAATACTTATTTCGATAGCGTAATTTATTATTTTTTCCGTTATTTGATTTTTATTATTTTTTTCTTTGAATTACGAAATCTACATGGAAAATAGTATTTATAAAAAATCTATACATAAAAAAATTTAGTTGCAGTAAACTCTGATACCAGTAAAATATTAAAAAAACATTACCTTCACTTTTTTATATTGTGCAGTTTCTTATGGAGCAGTTTTAATAATATATTATAAAGATTAACCCATCGTTTAATTAATAGTTTTGTATAGATAGAGGTTTACTATTAGAAATGGTCATAAGTACAGAATTTTAATGTAATGTAACAGGTTTAAAATGAGATAATAATAATAATAATAAAGCCTAACGAGCCCGAAGGTTCGATGCCGATACCATTCACTCTCTACATACATCCTTCTTATGACCCCCATCCAACCTAATTCTACTAAATCAATTTTAACGCAATCCTCCCATTTACGTTTCGGTTTAACCCTCGGACGTTTACCCTTCGATTCAGTGTTCATTAACATTTTAGGAATCCGCTCGTTACTAAGCCCTACAACCTTACATGCAATGATGTAACCTGAATTATATTTACTAAGAGCAGTTCCCTCAGTTCACTGTTAATTCATTATTTTTCTATCCGAATATTTTACATAATACTTTATTTTCTAAAACTTTAAGGCGTTGTTCATCCCTTAGTATAAGAGGCCACGACTCGCATTCATGCACAACAGTGGGAAGGATAATAATTTCGTAAATTCTAATTTTTAGGATTTCGGATAGAAGGCGCGAGCTAAGAACTTTCGAAATTGAAAAATAAAATGCATTTCTAGCTTTCTACCTCGATTTTATTTCCTCATCAATTTCGTTTTTTCTAGTTACTATAGAACCTAAATACTTAAACCTATCTACCTGTTCAAATGTATTTCATCCTAAATCTATATCACTGAAATTCCTCGAGTTTCTACAGCTAACCTATCAAATAAAATCGGTGATAAAGAAACACCTTGTTTTAAACCCGAACGGACCTGGAATTTCTCAGAATAATGATTACCAATTCGTACGAAATACCAAACGTTTCGGGCATGCACATCCGTACGAGATTTACTAACTTCTTTGGTATTCTCTGTTCAATTAGAATATTATACAACTTAAGGGAGCAAATAAATGTTAACATTTTTTATAATATAATGTATTATCTATATTCTATAATATCTATTGGAAAGATCTTCCTCTATTCATATATTTTCCATGATTTATTACATCATAAGAACATAATATTGGCTGCATATTGAGCCAGAGAATTTCCAGGCGAGAGAAAATGATGGTATAGTAGGTGGGTGAGGAGTGTGGGCGGTGGTAAACTCTCTGGGCTCCTCCAGCTTTATTCCTAGAACTCGGCTCCAGCGCAAAAGTTTCACTTATTGCCGTAATTGCTGGAAATACTGACATAATATACCCATTATAGCTTTCTCCTAATTTATATTTTTTAGTCGAAAAAGGTTTTTAAAAATGCCCCGTCATTTTATCTTAACCAATATCCTAAAAATTATTATAACTTTATCAAAGAGAAGATTTTTAAAATTACAGTTAAGTTCAATACAGAAGTACACTAATACCTGAAACTGTTCAATAATAATAATTCACACTTTCTTGAGACTGGTTTTTATAGTTAAAATAAAATAAATTTTAGTTTCAAAACTATTTATATTTCTTTATAAGTCTGACGTTTCGGCCAGTGTGGCCATCTTTAAGGACAATATTAATACAATTTTAGAACCACATACATTTTTTAAAAACTATATGCAGGTTATTCTGTCTAGGTCATTAAATTCAGTGTAATTGTTTAATGACATTAATGACCTAGGATTCATCGAATTGGACATCCTAAAATTAGAAGTAGGAGACTTTAAGGAAGCCCAATAATATCGTAAGTAGAGAGAATATGGGGGAGCTGGCACACTTCCGTGAGGAGCCAATCAGAAGCCAGCATTTTGATGACGTCACACATGGCGGGAGATT
>NW_027115366.1:2025664-2028379 GCF_000696795.3 Halyomorpha halys | reverse complement strand
GCCTCCCATTGGCTGCCTAATGATCACGTGATAGACCACGTGGGTGGTTAAGGGCGGGTCGAGCCGATTATTTGAATTCAAATCTCCCGCCATGTGTGACGTCATCAAAATGCTGGCTTCTGATTGGCTCCTCAAATCGGTGTCCCAGCTCCCCCATATTCTCTCTACTATCGTAGATTCAGTGGGAGTAACCAATGAGATCCAAGCAAGAAGAGTTCATAGAAGGTGCGCGTTCCCGGAGAGATGGGCGTGTAGATCTACCTATTGGTCAGCCCTTATAGTACAAGAGCCGGTAAGAATAAAAGACAGTTATTTCACCCCATTTTTTTATTACTTTATTGAAAAACTTTGTATAATTACTAGACAAAATTGATAAGTCTGCCAAGTATAGGTGGGGGGATAAAAAAATGATGACTGTTTCAAAACCTTAAAAAAACATTAATTTTTCATTCGGAGCTATATATCTTAAAAACTACCAAAAACACTAGAAAATCTAAGAGAACATTATTTAAAGAAGAGTAAATTTTCTGAAATATTAGTCCTAAAAGAGCTATTTACGTCCAATAGTTCTAGAGATATAGCTTTTTAAAAAGCAAAATTTCTTAAAAATCCACTCTCTACAGTAGTTAATTAATTTATTTTGAGAAATATCTATCCCATGATCTATGTTTCAATTAGCACTCAAATTAAATCTAGTTTAATGTACTATAAAGATGTTTATGACCTTTACCTTCGTAGGAAGGTCATAAATGATATTTGCTATAATATATGATAATATATATAATATCATTCCATGATATTTGCTAAAATAAATTTATTTATTATTGTTCGGACAGTAAGTTTGATTTACGAAAAATTTAATTTCAGAAACCATTGGACGTACATATGTCTGTCAGCGCTCAAATTAAAGCTGGTTATCGCTTTGAAACAGCTGCCATTTTTTATTACCTCTACCTATACTCAGCAGACTCTTCAATTTGAACAAATAATTATACCTTGTTTTCAATTAAGTAATCTAAAATTGAGGTGAGATGACTGCCTTTTTTCTCCTCTTGGGCTCTTGTACTATATATCTCAAAAACCGTTCGACGTACAGATTAGCTCTCAAATTAGAGCTATTTTAATGTTTTATAAAGTAGTTTATGACGTTTATCTTCGTAGGAGTAGTATTTTTTTTATGATATTTGCTAAAATAATTTGATTTATAGTTGTTCGCGGCTATATTGTAACAGAAAAAAATTATAAGCCATGGATGGACTCGAACCCAGGTATATGGTGACTTACCACTGAAACATTGCGCTCGCTAAAAAAAATAAAATCCGAGTAACATTTTCTGATTCTGAGGACATTTTTTTTCATTCCCTGCATGATCACAAAGCTTTTGGTAGTTAGGAAGAAAAAAAGCCGAGATGAATTGAATTCTATTTGGTCTCTATTGTGTTTTGTTATCAGTTCGTTAAGGGGCCCTAGAAAACTTCTAAACCAGTTCCTCTCGTCTAATGAGACAAAGAGTGCCCAAGTCCAAGGTCTCTGGGAATTACTTAGGTTTCCTAGAAAGAAGTCCTTATACATAAAAGCAGGACTTTTCTTCTAGAAATAAATTGCTCCCTTCTATTGAATTTGACAGGTCATTTGAAAGGTCAGGATTTTAGAAGGATATTTCTCTCCGTTTGCATAATACCTCCATCAGCGGGCGCTAAAGTAGAGTTGGAATCGATTTTATAACTTAGATCTTAAATCTCTTGTTTGTTCTTTACTTTTCAATAGCTTGGGGTAGGCTGCCTTGATTTGAATCATCTATTTGACGAAGAACCCGCCCCTGAGCGATTAATCACACAAGAACTACCGGTACCGGTACCAGAGGTCTTGTGGTCTCGAATCTTCTACGGGGCATTGCTTTCAACTTCCATTAGGATATGAACAATATCAACCAGTATAGTTAAAACATTTTATCTTTTAAAATTAAATTTGGTTAAAAATTAGACTTGGGAAAATTTATCTGCAAAATAAATCATTAAATAACCTAAGCAAATATTCTTTTTTTTATAATCGTAATTTTACTCGTTAAGTGAATATTATTTGATTAATGAATTTTTATAATCTTGAATGGTTAATTTAATTATTTAAATAAAATAAATTGTATCCAATTAAGTTTCAACACTCTTTATTAATACTTTAAATGTCCTACGTTTCGACCAACCTAGCCATCTTCAAAGAGAATATTATACTAAATTCACACCTCACCTCCAACAATTAAACTTTTTTTGCAGGTTATTCTGCCCAGAACTAATAAAATCGGTCAAACTAACATATGTACATATGTCACTAAATCATTTCAATGTTTGGTTTTTGCCCTTTGGCCTGTTTAATTGGTTTGTTTTGTTAAACTCTAATAAAGTAATGGATAAAAATAACAATAAAGTAATGTGGGACAAAAATGAGAAGAGGAAACGAAGAACTAGTGAGGTGGAGGAAAGATGATGTAACGAAGCTGTTGGAGATTTTTGTATCTCGTAGAGATTGCAAAGTATAAGAGCTTCTGTGCAATTAACATATAACATGGACTTTAAATTAGACTGCTCACACTCTTATACTTTTAACATTTAGTATATTAAAGCTTTTTTATATTTAACACATCCCCGGGACTGCTTTACAAACTCCGTAAATTCTTACCTCCTACATATTTTCTCATCATCCGTTCCTTTCTTACTAATA
>NW_027115366.1:2004793-2024854 GCF_000696795.3 Halyomorpha halys | reverse complement strand
CTCGTGACCTTATATTGTAAACTGTTTTAGAGTTCTACTACTGGGTAGTTTCTCTACATCCTGTATCATATCATATGTCATTATGATCAAATTTACTGGTTGTATTTTTTTATACAGTTGTAAATATCAACAAATAAATAAAAATAAAAAATAAAAATATTTAACACATCCAAAATTCCTCTATTATAGTAACTAAATGATAATTTTAAACATTTCTACAAGGCAAAATAATTTGTTTTAAGAAATATTTTTGTATAAATGTTGCTTATGAATTATTTATATATCTATAAATATGGTATTTGTACTAATTGTATTTATACTGATATATTTATATATTATATGAAATTTAATAATGTTTGATATTTTTGGAGGTATGGCAAGGATTGGGGAGACGCTGATAGGTTCACGGCACCTCAGAACTGGAATCTGGAGAAAGGATACAAGCGTCCACAAAGGACCCACTCTATCGCTGTCACCAATCAGAAGGTAAGTGTCTTAGAATGTAGTCCATCAATTTTATATATACTAAATTTATGTATATATTTTGAATAAATCGATTTATTCATTGCATATTTTATAAGCAATCTACCGATCGATAGTAATACAGTTCAGAAAATTACGAGAAATAAAAATGAGGAGCCTGAACAATAGCTGTAAGGGATATTGCTCAAATACCTCCAGGGCCAGTGAACAAAATATAACAGAAATATTTTATGAGTTGAAACAAATGTTTCTTTTTAACGAGCGGTAGGACACCCCCACCGCATACAGGACATTTATCAGTATCTCAGTCCCACTCCAGTTCTTCTTTCCTATTATAAATATCGGATATTTCTCGAGCCAGATCTAAAAGCGATCTCCATTGCGGATATTCATACATTCCATTTATCATATATCCTTTAAAATATTAAAATAACATATTAGAGATAGACAAAGAAATGAGTTATGTCTCTGAGAAAACATCTTATATTTTTTAAGCATATTAAGCTTTGAGATATTACAATGAACTTCATTCACATTCTTACATCACATTAAAATAATAAAAGTATAAATACTCATTAACGTTCTGATTATATAATACAATAATATGGAGACGGTCGGGGGAGGGGAAGGAGTGCGGTTTCGCGAATCATTAAATAAAGTAAGGACCTTTTGAATTTTGTAGGATAGGACGAAAATTTAGAATGATGGTGGCCAGAAACAGAAATATGTTTAAGAGAGTGTTGATAGCTTTAGGAAAAAGGGAATTTTATCTGCATTTGAGTAAGAAAAAAATCGTTGTTTTAAATTGTGTGCCAAGCGTTTATGAAGCGAATAAAGAAAATTTATATGAGATTTGAAATTGAGAAAAAGATTATTTAAAGAATGAGAAAATTAAATTAGATGAGATTGGAGTGGGAACATTTAGAACAGATACCGATAAAATGGAAGATGTAGTTCATAAAAATTTGTTGAGGTTAATAAACATCCAATTGAATTTAACTTATATTAAATTATCATATTATTGTACAACGTTTCAGGACCACTGTCCTATATCTGTGTACTTTAAAACTACAACAATAATAATCCACCATAATAACAATCTTCATCCATATGTATTATAATTCATACAATTACATTCACATAATTTAAATTTCTTACAGGAAATCATGTCACATCTTTACACTATTATCACTTTTGTACCATTACTTATTTGTGCATCTTCACTTCTCCTTAGCACAACCATTACTCTATATTTCTTGCTACCTCTTTGGACCTTATCTCATGTCCAGTGTGCTGTTTGGTTACCTCCCTCTTTTTTTAAAGTCCTGCTTTGTATATAACATTAAACTTAGTTATTTTTTTCTAAACCCGATTATTTCTTCTTATTTTTATGTTTATATTTTTAGTCTATTTATAATGTCAGCGTAATGTATATTTAAGTGTTTAATGTCAGTTTTGTAGTTTACTGTGTTTTGTATGTTTTTTGTTATATGTATGGCTCCAGAAATCTTCTGCTTTTTGTATTTTGTGCTGTATCTATTATTTTGGGGTTTTCAATGTTGAATTCATGGTCCAATTTTATGCTGTGGTAGGCCAGAGCTGTGCAATTTATATTTTTAACGTTTCTACAATCTGTTATATGTTGCTTGATTCTAGTTTCCAGTTTTTTAGATGTTTCACCAATGTATACCTTTTAATTTTACAATTTTTACAATCTATCTTATAAATTGCATTTAATTTTTCCATCTTATCAACTTTGTCTTTCATGTTGGACAGCTTATTCCGTAACTTATTATTATTGTATGAACCGGTTCTGGTATTTATATGATCATATTATGTCAAGTATTTTTTTAATTTTATTTGTTAGGCCTGGTATGTATTGAGGTTTAAAGAATTTTTTATTATTGCTATTACTATTTGTTTCCTCTTGTTCTTATTCTCTTTTGTTGTCTACTGGATTTACTTGAATTCGGAAGGGGCTGTAGAGTTGTGATGTGAAGTGTTGAATGTTGACGAGATCTAGACAGATTGTGTCTTCTGGTGTTGTGATGTGTATGTGGATGGTTGTTGTCACGTCTTTGGCCCCGCCTTACTGGATTCATAATAAGGGGTATGTAGTTGACCGTAGATTAATAAGTGGAGAAAATGGTCAGAAGGTGCGTTCAGGGAAAAAAAACAAATAAACAAAAAATTATTTATTCAGCAGTTTAGCCAGAATCTTCCGAAAGCTCCCTGGTTAAAACATGAAAATTAGGTCGAACCATCAGCACAAATAAATAATTTTTTGTTATTTTTTTTATAGGTAATATTAAAAAATGAATGTGATCATTTATCACACCAAAATTATAATAAAATCTCTACAAGTATATAAACTGAAAGATGAATAAAATGGGCATAATCAAACTTTGTACCTGAAGTAATAAGGATACATTAAAATAAGTAAGGCATCATTTGTTCAGTTGTATATACTTTTATTTTCACTTATATTTACATAATTTTACCCATACTTTAATTTATTTTTTTTATCTTATTATCCTACTATTTCAAAATATTTTTAGTTGTTTTTGTATCTTTTTAGCATTGATGAAGCTCTACAAAGTGGGGCAAAACGTAGGCAAATTAATAGTTATTAACTATTTTTTGTTTTCTTTTATCCGCAACCCCAACCATTTTTTTCATGATTTAAAATAAGTAATATTTTGAGCTAATATAACGATAAAATAAAACCACTAATCACATTTACACTATTTGATAACCTAGATTATCATTCTAACCTTAATTAAGTAAAGATAACAATAATTTTTATGTAAATAATATCTCCTTATTTTGAACATGAAAATGGTATTTTTAAACTTAATGATCTTTTACTGAAAGTGTTTCTGGAATTAAATTGAATTTGGTGAAGGACACAAATCTCCCTTGTTTAATAGTAATAATTTAATTCATATAATCAACAACAAAGTTTCGGGAACATCCCCCATCTTCAGGTTGCTATAAAACCAAATTCAACAAAACTTATAACATATGCTTAAAACATTACTAATATGTCATATAAACATAAAACTATTTACCTGATAAAAATATTTTATATATAACGTATAATTATCTCCTATTTTGTCATTATTGTTAATATTTAATAATATTATTGTCATTTAATTAATAAAAAACTTTTTTTACTATTAACAGTTATACATTTTTAGGAGGATAATTACCTTCCTGAAGGTTATCTTTCATTATGATAACAATCATATAGACTATAAACAATTATCTTCCACCTCTATTACCACAAAGATGAACAGTTAAACTAAAGTTAACAGTTTTTTAAAAAACATTTTTTTTATTATTTAAACTATTTTTTTTTTAAATGATAACAATTTTTTTATACAATAACAAATATTATTGTGGTTTTATATAATGTAGAATTAATTTAATCACTATAAATGGGAGATAATTATATATAAAATATTTTTATCAGGTAAATAGTTTTGATGTATATATGATATATTAGTAGTGTTCTAAGCTCATGTTAGGTTTTTGTTGAATTTGGTTTTATAGCAACCTGAAGTTGAGGGATATTTCCCGAAACGTTGTTGATTATATGAAATAAATTATTACTGTTGAAAAAGGAAGATTTAGGTCATTCACCAAATTCAATTTATAGTATTTTTAATATAATTAGATAGCAATAATCATTATTGTAATTTTTATTATTAAGACTAAATAAGGAGATTAGATTAAAGTTACAATTATATAAAATAATATATAATATAACAGTGTCTGATGATTGGTCGATTACCCCGAAACGTTGTCACGGATGAATAGCATTAAAATAAAAAAGTTATTATAATGTTAGCTTATTAGATAACATATATCATTTTGAACTGAATCATTTACCAGCGAATTGTGGTAGAGCAAAGAAAGGTTACCAATAAGAAAGAAGGAAAGGAGTTTTTTCTGTTTATTCCACGAATCAACAAAGTACTCCTACGCACAAAACATTCCTTTCAGAAGTTGGAGATTGAATTCGAGAAGTGGAACAATCGATCAGGACCGACAAAGTATAATTGAAACATAATCGAGTTTGAGGGAACCGGTGTCGTTCCTGATGGAGAAAGTCAAACAAAGAGGAGAAGCCATGCAACCTTAATAAGGCTCACAACTCCTCCTTTCTCTTCTGGGAGGAACCATCTTCTGTAGTTGTAGAAATATAGGACAGGCAAAATTGCTCATTGAGTGGTATATGACTACAGTAAAGAATATTTGTGAATAGCAATATATAGTGTAATTATTTGTTTATAATTTCTTCCTTTAGTATATACTTAAAGATAAATGTGAAGAGCTTTGTATTTTTTTATTTATTTATCTAATTGTAAATAATAATTATTAATTAAAATATTTTGAAAAATCTAACTGTATTTAAATAAAAATTCATCTAGTCAAGGTGATCTTAGATTATAATGATATAATTCGGAAATACAGAGAAACTAGCACTCTAATCACATATCTAGATCAGAAGGTCTCGAGGTCATCTTCTATTCAGGCGCCTCGGAGGATTGTCAGGAATAGAAGAGGAAACAAGGTTAGAAACTAGTGAGATTGGGTGGTTAGGGAGTTTATAATGGAAAGAGTGATATCTGGTTCGGGCTACGTTGGAGACATATGAAACATTAAGGTATTTGTGGACGATTTTATTTGTGACACTGTATTGATTTTACAAAGTATTTTAATTGCAATTCAAGAGGAATGTGAAGGTTTGACGGAGCCCCAAAGCTCAAGTCCGTAAGTCCAGATTGGCCTTATTATAGTCATGTAGATCTTTAGTCTTTTGTAATGGATTGGAAGTTTAAACCGTTTGTATAGTAAGTGCTGTAATTCATAACCTTTCTAAATTGTGTGACGATTCTAAGTTAGTCGTTTGTCTAGACGTAATTCAAAGTTGAGGACTGTTCTACAGGGGTAAGAGCAACATTATTGAAGAATACTATTGGTTTACGAATGTTAGTAAGTTTATGACAAAGGGTAAAGGTGATTTGATCACCTTGGGATTAATTTTAATCCTTCAATTTCGACACCATTCTTTGAGGGTTGTGATATAGGATTGGAAAGTTTAGGTTGCAATTATAATGATATTATTAAATATGAGCATGTGATGTCTAAGTAGACCTAAATGAATAAATAAATATAATTCCAGTAAATTATGAAGATCCTACACAGACCCGACATACTTTACATCACTCAAAAAAATGTACCAATATACATGTCTATTCTTCTCAATTTTTACAAATTTTACTAGGTCATAAATATGAGTATGCAGCCAAACCAGGAAAGAAATTCAAATCATTATAAATACCTTCTAATAATATTAATTTTATTTAATTTTTATTTCCTCACAAATTCCTCAAGTATTCATTGTTTAGAATCCAAGATACATAGTAGATTCCAGAACGCTACGGTGCTTGTTAATTATAATTGTAAAATAAAATCATCCATAATGACCTCAATGATCTATATGATACTAATTTTGCCAGAACAAGATATTAACCCATCCATAATAAAATATCTATCCACCCAAACCTATTTATGAAGAAGATGATAATGGACGTGGTCAAAAGAAACATAATAGTTAACAAATATTTATTTGTCAACATTTCGCCCCACTTTATAGAGCTTCGTCAGGGCTGTTCATGTTGAGAGCTTTCGTAACTTTGACAGAAAATCGGAAGTACACAGAGTGGAAGGGGGGGGGCGATGTTTTTTCACTGTCGTCTCCCTCCACTCTGTGTACTTCCGATTTCCTGTCAAAGTTACGAAAGCTCTCAACGCGAACAGCCCTGATGAAGATCTATAAAGTGGGGCGAAACGTCAGCAAATAGATAGTTGTTAATCATTTTTGTTTCTTTTGGCCGCACCTCTTTAATCAATCTCAATTCTTTATATTTATATACAATCGGTTTTTTATTTTTCTTCCTCTTACTTTCCTGGGAATTTGTCCATGGGTCTGAACTTCTTTACAAATTAGTATCACACCATTGTAATATACTCACTTCACATTTACTTGTTGTAAAATGTTTTTTTGTTTGTTTTTTTTTTGTCGTTTTTTTCCTTTGGTTGGCTTTTTAGACCTGATAAATCTTTGCCCACCTAAACCTTCTCCACGGATCTCTGTCTTGGGCTACTGCTTTCCAGTTTGCTGCATGCATCTCTTTCGCATCTTTGTTGATTCTGCTTATTCATCTACAACACCATCGTAAGGCCATTGGTAATCTGAGGGTGTGAAATATGGGCCTTAACAAGAAAAGCAGAACGGATGCCTAAAACCTGGGAGGTTTTCTGGTGTGTAGTCTCTTGCCTACTCTACAAGCATTCATTGTTGTGTAGAGGCGTCCTGATGGATTACTTCGAGCCACATGTTCGCCTCCTCGCCTCTGCAAGGAGTTCATTGTTCGGTCCTGTAATTGTACGGAGGACTCTCCGTTCAAATTCTGCTTTCTAGGGTACCTTCCAGAGCCCGAGCTGTAAAATTATGTAATTGAAATAGAAAAAATATTTATATAAATAAATTAAACTAAATTTACATTTAAAAATTATTTTGAAACTAATCTCTTACGCAACCTTATCACATTAATCAACTAAAAATATTTTAAGAATTAGTTTACGTAACTGATTCGGTTTGCACCATCATCGGATTAATATCCCGAATAATACGTAGTTGGAATTACGTAACTTCAGAGCGCTTACGTAAGCGAGACAACTTGCGACCAGCCGCACGTGCTCGTGAAAGACGCCCTAGAGCATAAAACTTTAATGCTAGTGAACAGAGTGGACATTACATTTCCTGATGGATAAGGGAATCTACGGTAAAGCGAGATTCCATTTGTTTTATATATCTCGATAGAAACACACGTGGCGACCCCTTTTAACAGCCACTCTGCTATTTCTTTCTTTTTTTTTACTACTTTATTTATTGTTACTGACAACTGTATACATATATACACATCAAGTAAATTTGCTGTAAGTGATATTATGATATGATACAAACATGTGGATAATCTACCCATTGATAGAACTCCAAAAACATTTCTAAAGAAGAAGATCTCGAGGCCATCTTCTTTTCAGACGCCTTGGAGGATTGTTAGGTAGTGAAGGAGAAGCCAGGTTAGAAACGAGTTGGTTTGGATGGTTGGAAGTTTATCATGGAAGGGTTGGTTTCTGGTTCTGGCCGAATCGTCAACATATGGGACATTGAGGTCCTGATGGATGATTTGATTTGTGACAAAGTAAGGAGCATTAAGGATTTTGGACTGTAAGGGTTGGATTCGAGAGGAATTATATGGTTTAGTGGAGTCCCATAGCTCAACTCCGTATGTTCAAATAGGCCTTATAATAGTCATGTAGATCAGTCTTTTGTAATGGATTGGAAGTTTGGACCGTTTGTCTAGTAAATGTTGTAATAGTCCGAATCGACGAGCAGTTGTTGTCTTTTCAATCTTGTATGAGGATTCCATGTCAGCCGTTTGTCTAGATTTAATCCTAAGTAACGGATCTGTTCAACAGGAATAAGTGGGGAATTATTAAAAGATACTGTAGGGCAAGAGGTCATGGGTTTACGACGAAGGGTAAATGTGATTTGGTGGGATTTATTGGAATTAATTTTAATCCTCCAGTTTTGGTACCATTCTTCAAAAGTGGTGATGTGGGATTGGAGGGTTTGGGATACAATGAAAGGATCATTATTCACTGACAATAGGCATGTGTCATCTATGCTATTTCAAAAACCACTAATAATAAAACTATTAAGACATTTGAAACCCTGCGAGCTAACAGTTTATTATTTCAATTAATTATTCAGTAAATTACGAACAATAAAACATTGTTGTAATACATTAAAAAAAACAACGATGGGAATCCCAGCATCCTGTTTTTCGTTTACAAGTGAGGGAAAAGCTCGGAATTCCCCAGGCTGAATGTTTCATTTATTTAACACCAGATTGGTCTAGTGGGCCTAACATGCTTAATGTAAGAGGTACATTTTTTTTTTAACAATTGATTGAGGAATAGCTCGTACAAAAGACACCCCTAACTATATAAAACGTTATAAATAAATAAGATAAAAATAAGATAAAATAAATATATAATTATTACTGCACCATCTAGCAGGCGCAGTAATAATTAAAATTTGTAACTCTTTTACATATAAAAATATAGAGTAATTTCAGTCGTTTCATTGCGAAAAATTTAAAAATGAATCAATGAATGGAATATGGTCCGGGTGCGTTAAAAAAAAACTCAAATAGTAAATAATTATACTATTTTATTGAGCCAACGTTTCGCCCCACGTTGCAGGGCTTCGTCAGGGCTAAAAAAGATACAAACACTATAGTTACAACAAGGAAAACAAAGAAAAAACATAAGTGTAAAATAACAGGGGTATAAAATGAAAAGTAAGATATACTAAGAAAAATAAAGGTTGTAAATAGTAAATGAAAAGAGGAATAGTAACAGATAAATAAGAGAAGAAATATTAAAGAAAGTACAAATAAACAGATGAAAAAAGAAAAGTGAAAATACAAATTAAATGATGAGACAGAATGCATACCTGTTTTGACGGCAGTCAAAAACCAAAGTGACGGTTGGTATTGGGAGGAGTGGGGATGGCAGTATTACCACAATAAATTTGTAAAGCAGACATAGTAAAAAATTATTTAAATTAGGTGAACAATAAATGGTAGTATACATAATTGGGGGAGAAGAAATATTAAAAAAAAAAATAAAGTATAAAATAATGGGATACAATGAGTGTAAGTGATTAAGAAACAAAAATTATACCAAATGAACGGGGAACTTCTAATAAAGAAAAGTGTAAAATATAATAGAAAATTAATAATAAAATAATTAATATAAGTACACTTAAGAAGATAAAACATGAATATAAATTAAAAGATAGTGAAGATAGAAGAAGGATAGTGAATATAAAAATAATTTAGAAAAACAAGAATAAAAGTTATGACAAGAAGATGGGCTTCGGAAATGCAGAAAAGAGTGAAAAAAAAGTATTATGAGGATTTTATTATTAGGATTATGTATTATTAGGATTTTCCATTAAAAATGAATCATTTTTAGCTGTGACAGACTTCTTCCAAACCGTATAGTCAGATGGAATCATTAAAACTATTTAATAATAAAATAATCCAATTCAAAACTATAATATTCAACCTGAATTTCTACATTTATTAAATATAGATATGTAATCAAACAGCACACAGGCATATTGATATATCCAAAGAGATAATTACTTAACATTGATTTGTGCTAAGGGGACAGATGAATGTATCAATAGTGAATGATATTGTTAAAACACTATTATATTAGATTTTTAATAATGTAAATATGAAGGTAAAATTCAAAAAATGTTTTTGAAGTTCTATCAATGGGTAGATTCTCCACATATTTGTATCATGTCACTATGTCACCTACAGCAAATTTTCTTGATGTGTATATAAGTATACAGTTGTAAGTAACAATAAATAAGGTATTAAAAAAAAAGAAAGAAATAGCAGAGTGTCTGTTAATTTAGTATATGTTTTAATTATATACATAAATTGTTGATGAATGTTACGATTTTACAAATAATGGTACTTAAAGATGAGAAACAGCCCGAAACGTTGTACAAGTAAATATAGAGTATTCTAAAACAAATCTTTTTTCATCTCAAAATATAAATATGGTGCGAATGTGCTCTCTTAGCTCTATTACTAATGTCTGAAGTTTATGGCAGCATGCAATACTGCACAGTGGAACAATTATTTAAAGTTAAACAATTATTTGAATTTTCATTATATCATTATTTGCAAGAACTTTATATCGAAGTGCATTTCCCCTTGTAACTAAAATTAGATTAATTAATTAAATCTGTACCACTACAAGCCATGAAGGGTCAGGGGTTCAGTACTTTGTAAAGAAGTACTGTTACTTGACCAACGGTTGTGCAAGGGGGTGATTTGGTCAGGATCACGCTCGACCGCCAGATTTTAACCCAATTAAAACTACTCAATTTAGGAGGCTGGGGGAACCCAGTAGGGCTTCAGAACCCACAAGAGTTGACTCATAGTTACGATGTAACAGAAAACAATTTTCTATCCAACCGAATTCGAACTCGGGTCCTTGGAGTTAGTAGCCACAGGCCTTACTCCGGGGCTACCCTCACTCTCCTAATGAATAAATAATAACTAATAATTTGTCTGCACTCATCACGGCGCTGAGACTACACATTGCCGCGTGACTCAACAGTGTTGCGGGCTTTGTGTGTTCAACAGCTGTCGACGCACTATATTCAGTAAAAAAAATAGTTATTAATATTTTCCCCTTATTGAAATGAGGAATTCCAGTCATTCGGCTGATAAAGTCGTGTTTGTAGTTGTGTTGTAAACACATCTAAGGTGAGTTCAGCAACTTTATTTAGAACGATTGGATAGAGCAGGAGTAAATATATGTTCACCCCTCTTCCCAGCAGTTGTTCTTTATTTATGTAATTTTACCATTACTTAGCTATATACGAAATATAGTAAAAGTAATATATAGGTAAAGTATTATGAACCTTCGAAATTTAGAATTCTAGTTTTGATGAAAATACATGTTTTGAGGTCCCCTGAGTGGAATTAAAGTCTAAAAAATAGGCCGTCCGTGGCTCAAATGGTTAGGCACATATGACTAAGATCCGATTCGAATCCAGGTTGACTTTTTTCATTAATTGGTGGTCCAACAAAATGAAAAACTTGACCCCCACCACGCTTAGAATAGGTTGGTCACCTGTAGATAACTAGGCAAACATCACCTTTGCTGTGGATTGCCTTATATTAATAAAAAAAAACTAACGAAATGCCCTGTGTACCTGTAAATGACCAGCCTAGATCAAAAAAAAAGTTGCACGAAACTGAAACCATACATTACGATAAAATCGACCAATTTATAGAATCGATTTAAAAATCAACAATTTTCCAAAGGTCTAATTGACCATTTCATTTCTCTCAAAGTCAAAGACTTCGTGACCCAGAAAGTTGAGTGTGAAAGGTCAGATGGACATAATAGCGGAAATAAATGGCATAGAGGAAGGAAGAAAGTGGGTGATAAATTAGAGACAGGTTTAATCAAGACACCTGTCGACTTGACGTGCAGTAAGTCTTTGCTTGTGTAGAGGAGAAGTTTACTAGGTTATACGAAGCATTAATTGAAATCTCCCACTTTCATTTGTCTTGGAAATAATAAATTACTGGTAAAATATAATTCTTAATCCTATAGAATGAATTTTGAAATTTGAAAAACTCCTAATTAAGATTTTATTTTAATTCAAGCACATAACGTCTGTTTGTAAAATATTATGAAACCTTGTTTATTCTTCGAATAATAACTTCCCATTCACTACAAAAAATTAGTATACACTACAATAATCAGACCAATTTGGACATATGGAATTGAGCTCTGGGGCTCCACCAAACCATCAAATTTTTCCCGCATCCAATCGTTACAATCCAAAATCCTTGATGCTCCTTATTACGTCACAAATAAACTTATCCCATTCGTTGAAGATTTGACCCAAAACAGATGCGTCTTTTCATTCGATCCTAACCCATTAATTCTTAATCTTTCATCCTTAACAATCCTCCGAGGCGTCTGAAAAGAAGATGGCCACAGGACCTTCTAATTTAAATTAATGTTTGAAGTACCACCAATGGGTGGTTCCTTCCCAATATTTTCAAGTGTATATGAAACATACTACATATTTACCTATTATATTATTTTGTACAGTTGTAAATTACATTAAATAAACAATTTTAAATCAAATTCTTGGAATAATTTCTCATTAACTGTTTACGTACGTAAACAGTTTATTCTTTATATATATTAGAAGATTGAATTTTTTTGCCAACATATTACATACTAAATAAAAATTAAACCAATCTGTTACTTTTAATTTTATGTATTAATGAATTTTTTTTTAAATATTAATTTATGTCTATTTGGGTAGTTAGGGAGTTTGTAATGGAAGGAGTGATATCTAATACGGGCTAGATCGGATACAAATGGAACATTAAGATCTTCATGTATGATTTTATTTGTAACAACGTAAGGAGCATTGAGGATTTTACTAAGGATTTTGGATTGCAATGATTGGATACAAGAGGAATTCCAAGGTTTAGTGGAGCCCCAAAGCTCTACTCCGTATGTCCAGACTGACCTTATTACAGTCATGTAGATCAGTCTTTTGTAATGAATTGGAAGTTTAGATCGTTTGTGCAGTAAGTGCTGTAAAAGTCGAAATCGACGTGCAGTTTCCTGTCTTTTCAGTCATGTGTGAGGATTCCTCGTTAGTCGTTTATCCAGATGTAGTCCTAAGTAGTGGATCTGTTCGACAGGGGTAAGATCAACATTATTAAAGGAAACTGTAGGGCAGTCAGTAGGTTTACGACGAAGGGTAAATAATGAATAATAATATTTTAAATTATAGAGTTCTGTAACCGATTTAGCCCGAACCAGATACCATTACTTCCATTAAAAACTCTCTAACCACCTACACTAGTTTCTAATCTTGAATCCTCTTCCATTCCTAACGTTCTTCGGAGGTGTCTGAAAATATGATGGAAACGAGACCTGCTAATGTAAAAACGTCATAAGAATGCTACCAATGGGTAGTTTCTCTACACGCCTATATCACTCCATTACAACTGAGTTCAAATTTACTGAATGTATTATTACAGAAATTACAATAAAGATATAAAAAAAAATTATAGAGTAATGTAATATGAAATATTATTTTGTAAAAACAAAATTCAACTACACTGTTATATAAAAATACCTTATTTATACTAATAATAATTATATATTTTTTCCTTTTTTTGTGCAATATTTTGATTTATTTTTATTTTAAATCTTGGGTTGAGGATCATTTGATATAGTATAGTTATAAAAAAATTAACCACTTCCAAACAATTAATAAAAATATATTATATTAGAAACTGATTAAATATTTTCTTATTAATTTAAATATATTATTAGGAACTATTTTTTCTAATATACTTAGGTTTTGGTACTATTTAAATTTAAAATAAAATTTTTTGGGTTTTTATAATCTCATCATTGTTTTACCATTTTTTAACTGAATTAAAGTGTTTCCATATTGCTTCAGGAGTGATTTAAATATTTTTTCTTTGCCCTTTCTCTTTCCATTTTGAATTGTAGCCCTTAGAATATAGCAGTAAGACAGAGTAAGGGCGGCTACAGAACGCTATGGCGCCTCAGTCCAATTTATAATACCAACCCTTTGAATAGGGCTCATGGATCCTGGAAATAAGAAGCCGTCTAAGTTATAATGAGATAGATTGGGGACAGTCTCTTTCCTTCCCTAGTTCGATATCTTCCACCTCTGTGTGGGATATGGAGAACCATTTCTTATTATCTGAAGTAAAAGAGGAGCATAATTTTTTTATATTTGTAGGTATTCCTAAAGTGTTCCAAAATAACGCTCCTTAAGCTATTATATTTGTAATCCGCAAATAATAGCTAGATATAATATAATAAGGATAAAAAAAATCATTTTCTAAAATAAATTATTATTGTAATTCTTTATTTTGTAATTTTACAAATGCCTTTTGGCATGTATACATTTTTAATGCATTAGACAACCTCCGCATAGAATTAATATGATTTCGTGAGTGAAGAAACCTTTCAATGAAGACACTCCTGACCTAGTACAACCTCCTAATGTAGCAGATTCCTACTTCAGAGGCCTTTCAGTCTTCTTGTAGCAGTGTATCAGTCTAATAAATTTTAGAACCAGTGGGTATGTGTTCAGCGAGTGAGTCACGAAATATTGTTTTTTAATATATTCTATTTTTTTTTTAATTATACCAGTCACAAATTGTATGTCCAAGTCCATGTGTAATGATTTGCATGTGATGTTTCGAAGGAATGTGGATTGAAAGATCTGAATGATCTGAAGGTGGGATTTTTTGCAAGAGCCAAGAACTTAAGTGGCGTAAGTCCATATCGGTCTAAGCAGGATGTTGTATATATTGTTTGTTAGTAAGTGATAATTTATTTTTATGTTGTAGTAGTCGTCGATGATTCATTTTTTTTTAAGTTGTCAAATGTGATTTCTAGATCAGTCGTATGTCTATCATAAGTCCCAAGTATTTGGTCTCAGTTTTTTTAGGATTATACAATATACAATTACTAGAATATTTTAAAGTATTAGTTGAGGGCAATCTGAACGTCTAAGTATAAATCTAACCTGATTCCTTTTTTTTGCGTGTAATTTTTTTTAATATAAATAAATACTTCATTCTAGGGAACATCAGAACAAATCTCAGAACTAGAAAAAACTATAAAAAAACTCAATTCACGATGCAGGATATATCTATAATCACGGTAAACGGCGATAAAATTTACTGTTGCATCCGCATTAATTTTGATTTTACAATCTTGAATCGAACGCTTGATAAGCACATCACTAAGTGCAATGATTCAATAACATCAGAAATTTATGTAGAAAAAACAGGCCGATTATCAAAAACCTAAAGCGTCTAAAGTTTGTTCGCTTTATACTAATAAAGTTCTTTTGAATTATTTAAAGAAAAGCATAAACTATATTTTCTGTTCTTTCTCCCAATGGTATAACTGCAGTATATTCTGCTTTTCTTGGCTTTCTCCCAGCGTGAAGTAATAGTGAAGTAATCCCAGTGCAAATAATTCCTGAACAGCGGAAATATTCTAATAAATTTCCTAGTTTTCTATCCTGATTAAACGTATAAGAAATTTTTAAAATAAAATTTTATAAATATTTTTGAAAATCTAACATTAAAAAGTTTATATAAAATTTCCTCCTTAATGCACATTTTTTTTAAACCAGCCAGAAAAAAAATCAAAGTTTTTTTTGTAAAAAACACAATTTAGATCATTTTCTTGGAAATAAATTTTAAAAAATAATCAAAATTTTTTACTAAATAATTCAAAAACTTATCCAAATTATAGTCTCAAAACTTTTATTGCTTTTACACGTCCAACGTTTCGGCCAATTCGGCCATCTTCAGGGACAATCTTAATTCACTATGAACCATATACCATATCATTTAATCATTCCAAAAACTTCATACAGGCTATTCTGCCCAGGTCAAAACATTTATATCTAATAAGTCAAATATCCATTAAAAATCACGGTCAAAATTATTTCTCATTAACCACTATCAATACACTTTTATTGTTAGTATACTTAATACACTTAATGTAATAAATGTGTATTGATAGTGGTTAATGAGAAATAATTTTGACTGTGATTTTTAATGGATATTTGACTTATTGGATATAAATGTTTTGACCTGGGCAGAATAGCCTGTATGAAGTTTTTGGAATGATTAAATGATATGGTTCATAGTGAATTAAGATTGTCCCTGAAGATGCCCGAATTGGAAGGATTGGTATCTGGTTCTGGCCAAATCGGCAACATGGATGTAATCTTGAAAATCCTTTACCTGAGGCCAAAGTCATGATTCTTCCTAATGGATTAATTTAGCGATAAAGTTTTTGGTTAGATAGAAATAGCCAATTGGTTTGGGAATTACAAATGGAGTCAATAGAGGATACATAAAAAAATGGTTGATGAAGTTCCACTCCCTGTTATCAACTATTAAAGCAGTGACTTGCGAACTTGGTGTTTTACTTATAACTCAAACTTAGTTGTACGTTGTGTTGCAATCTGATAGCCCTGTCCCTTTCTTTTCTAATTATTATCATTATTTTTTTCTCATCGACTTAAAATTTGTTTGTTATTTTACTCACTAGTCCAACGCCCTCTGTATATCTCTGTCAGTAACAGAGGTTAAAATAATAAATTAACATTTATATATCGAGGTAAGTTGGTAGAAATAAATGAAAGATTTACAAGCGAATAGAAAGGATTCTTTAAATGGAGAACATTGATGGATTTACAGTAAAAGCCGCGATAGATCAGGCAGTTGAAGAGGCTCGGCCGAACGGTCTGCCTCGCTCCTGATAAATGGATCTAGTTTCAACAGTTAACTCCTCTCCATCTGAACTTTTAGTACTACCTCTTTGTATTTATTAGTCCCATTATTTTTAAAATCTTTTATTTTCGATCATTGCTTCTTCACCAACTACAGCAGCTCGGTGACTACAAGGAAATATAAAAATATTATGAGGTGTAGATAGTTGACCATAGATTAATGATTGGAGAAGTTCGTCGGGGGGTGCGGTCAGCAAAGAACAACATAAATAAACAAAACCATATTTATTTATTAATATTTGATAATTGTAATAACAAATTATAAGTATCATATAATTATAAATACTTGATTCGATACGTCGGCATAAAATAAATAAATATGGTTTTATTAATTTATGTTGTTCTTTGCCGACCGCACAACAAACTTCTCCAATCATTAAATATAATCTTTTCACTTTCTTGAGACTAGTTATTATCGCTTAAATAAAATAAATTGTATCCAGTTTAAGTCCCAAAACACTCTTTATTTCATTAAAAGTCCAACGTTTTGGCCAATCCGGCCATTTTCAAATACAAATTTACATCAATAACGAGTTCTGACAACAAAGTATAATAGCGGTAAATTTTTTTATAATTAAAAGTTTTAATATTAATGTGAAGAGTGACAAAATAGGATAATTTTGACTTAAATTGGTGACCTGGATAGAATAGACAGTAAACAAATTTTAAATTATGGATGTAGTGAAAATTTGTATTTAAGATTGTCCTTCCTTTGACTTCTTGACCAACAGTATCCTTTCATAATACCCCACTTATTCCTGTCGAAGAGATGCTTTACTTAGGACTACATCTCGACTAACGACTGACATGGAATCCTCATACAAGACTGAAAAGACAGGAAACTGCTCTTCGATTCCGACTATCACAACATTTACTAGACAAACATCCAATCCATTACAAAAGACTCATCTACATGACTATTATAAGGCCTATCTGGACATACAGAGTTGAGCTTTGGGGCTCCACTAAACCATAAAATTCCTCCCGAATCCAATCCTTACAGTCCAAAATCCTTAATGCTCCTTACTTTGTCACAAATCAAATCATTCATCAGGACCTCAATGTCCCCTTATGTTGCCGATTTCGCCAGAACCAGATACCAATCCTTCCATGATAAACTTCTCAACCTCCCATACCAACTCGTTTCTAACCTGGCTTCCCCTTCACTACCCAATAATTCTCCTAGGCGTCTGAAAAGAAGATGGCCTCGAGATCTTCTCCTTTAGAAGTGTTTTTGGAGTTCTATCAATGGGTAGATTCTCCACATGTTTGTATCATGTCATAATATCACTTACAGCAAATTTATTTGATGTGTATATACGTATACAGTTGTAAATAACAATAAATAAATTATGAAAAAAATAACCCGTTATGAAACACTAGGTGAAATTTTTAAAAACGAAATTTCACCTTTAGTAGTAAGTAAAAAAAAACAGCCAAATAAAGTTGTTTATAATAATTATAAATTGATTTTATTGAAGTAAATTTAATGGTATTTTTTAAAAAGTCTGAATCCAAATATTCCAAATGGTCCAGCTTTGTCATCAAACTCAAAGTTGCAGAACACATTTGATTCCTACTCAAGTAGCTGATTTCTTATTCATGGAATAAGGAATGAAGAATTGAAGGGGGTACACCTCAGTCGATAGAAGGACTCGCTACTTCCTTAATCCCCTTTATAAAGGAAAAGAAGTTCCTTGTAAAAGGATTCGAGCCCGACCGGTGCGAGTTGGTGTGCGTGACGAACTCCAAACACAGTTCCACCGGAGCGTTAATTTGTTTCAAAGGTGTTTTCAGTTGTGAAAATAATCAAGTTCAGAAGTTCAGGACTCCCACACATTTCAGAGTCCAGAAGTCATTAAAACTGTTTTCTCTTTTAATTTTGTTGTTTTACGATAATGTTTTTTATAAAAGGCAGATGGTTCGGGCCAATTCAAAGATCAATATAATTCAAAAATAGTATTTAAACTATTTATTATGAGCCAAGGTTTCGGCCCACCTTCATCAGGGCTAAAAGAGATACAAGCAACTAAAATGATATAACAAAATAAGAGAATATATAACATGAACTTAGCTGTGGCTAAATATAATAAAAAATATGTAAAAATGTATATAAAAATAAAAAAATTAAAGGAAATAAAAATATGATGTAAAATGATAAATAAAAATAAATAAGAATTAAAAAAAAAAAAAGGTTTTAGAAACTTAATGAAAACAGAAATAATAATAAATAAATAAGGAGATAAAAAAGAAATATAAAAATAAATATTTTTTATGTAATTTCTTCCCCTTATTATGTACATTATCATTTGATTTATGCCTATATTTAATTTCTTAATATTATCTTATTGCTTTTGAATGTAACTGAATCCCACCAGATAACCTTTACTCTCGGTTGTAAACCACAACCCTCCTGTCCTACAGTATCCTTTTTAAATACTCCACTAACGCCTGTTGAACAGATTCGATACTTAGGACTGCATCTCGACAAGAGACTTACTTGGAATCCACACACAAGACTGAAACGACAAGTAACTGCTCGAAGATTTCGATTGCTACAACACCTACTTGACAAACGCTCTAAACTAAAAGTGGGTAAATTCTCCACATGTTTGTATCATTCACATGTCGCCTACAGCGAATTTACTTGTTGTAAATATTTTATACAATTGTAAATAATAATAAATGAATTTTAAAAAAAATTATTAAATAAAAAAATTTATTATTTATTTTCACGTTTCATTTTTTACCCTTGAAATTTTCCATTTATTGTTTTACTTATGTTAAGTCTTTGCATCTTTTTAGCCCTGACGAAGCCCAGCAACGTGGGGCGAAACGTCGGCTCATTAAAATAGTTATCACTATTTGAATTTTTTTACCGTACCCGGACCAATTTCCATTTATTACTAATGTTAAATCCTTTTCGATATACATCACTGTCATAACAATATATTCTAGTGCTAGAATAAATAAAATAGGTTATAGAGAATCGTCTTTTTTTTAAAACCGAACTTCTCAAAATAATATTTACCGATTCGTGCTCTATTAAACATTTCGGTCAAGCACATCTGTACTACATTTTTAAGATTTACTAATTTCTTTTTCTTAACCCTGCTCAATCGAAATATTAAACGGCTTCTGGCGGTCAATAAAATCGTAAGCCTTTTTAAAATCTATATAAAGCTGATAAACTACCGCATTGCATTCTAACTTTGTCTGTAATATTTGACGTAAAAAAAATTGAACTATTTTTCCTAAAGCCACAATGGAGATCTTCGATAATTTCTTCAGCGTATAATAGATTAAATACTTAAAATTTAGAAATTGATGTATATATGTCACCAGATTTTCTGCATTAAAAATTTGTAGAATACCTTTTTGCGTACTTAATAATAAGTACTATTAATAAAAAGTTCCCATAAATTCTTAACATTCGATTATAGCGACCAAGAGACTTATTAAAATAAAAATGGACAATTGGAGTTCTGGCAATGGTCAGATTCTCC
>NW_027115366.1:1999011-2004493 GCF_000696795.3 Halyomorpha halys | reverse complement strand
TTTATGTATGCGATCATTCATCACTATTACCTATTCCCCACAACTGTGTGGCAGATTGTAATATCTATCAATAAATAAAAAATATTATTTAAAAAAAAAATATTCGATTATAATCCACCTTCCACTTCCATAACTGTCCATGAAGATGGTAAAATGTGAATCTCAGATAATTTTTAACTGTTGTCAAACATTATTAAAATAATCTTATAGATTATAGAATATCATATATTAAATAAGATAGGTGATAAATAATTGCCTTGCTATAAGCCCGACAGAACCTATAACTTCTCAGAATAACGATTTCCGATTCGTACCTTATTAAATGTTTCAATCGTGTACATACGTACTAGATTTACTAACGTAGCTATAATATTTATAAATATATGGCTATATATATTTATATTTATGTATGTATATTTAAAGTGCCGAAAATAATGGTCTGAAAAGAATACAGAAGGAGAGACTATTTTGGCTCCAAGGTCCCATCACTCAGTGTTGTTGACTCGAGACCTCACCTTGAGTAAACCGAACACTACCCTTCTCTTCCTCTTCCAGGCACCTTCTAAATCCATAAAATACTGGAAAATGTCAGGCATCTTTCAATATTATAATATAATACTATTTTATAAATACCTGTAATATAAAAATTACTATCAATGTTTAGATAATAATTCAGATAAAATGTTTTTCTTTTAATTTATTGATTTATATTTACCACTGTGTTAAAAATACATACAATAAGTAAATTTGATGTTAGTTATACAATGGCATGATGCAGAAGTGTGGAGAATCTACAAATTGATAGAACTCGAGAATAACATTTCTTAAGGATAAGATCTCGAAGCCATCATCTTCTTTTCAGACACCTAGGAGGATTATCAGGTAGTGAAGGAGAAGCCATGTTAGAAACAAGTGGGTTTGGGTGGTTTGAAGTTTATCATGAAAGGATTTGTAACTGGTTCTGGCCAAATAGGTAACATATGGAACATTGAGGTCCTGAAGGATGACAAGATTCGTAACACAGTAACGAGCAGTGAGGATTTTGGATCGTAAGGATTGGATACGAGAGGAATCCGATTATTTATTTGAGCCCCAAAGCTCAACTCCGAATATACAGATAGGCCTTATTACAATCATATAAATGAGTCTCTTGTAATTAGTTGCAAATTTAGACCGATTTTCTAATAAGAGTTGAATCGACGAGCAGTTTCCTTTATATTCAGTCTTGTATGAAGATTCCAAGTTGTTCTAATGTAGTCCTAGGTAACGGATCTGTTCGACAGAAATAAGTCTGGTATTATGAAAGGATACTGTGGGGCAGGAAGTCATGGGTTCGCCACAAAAGGTAAAAGTGGTATGGTTGATGGGATTTATTGTAATTTATTTTAACCCTCCAGTTTTGATACCATTCTCCAAGGGCGGTGATGTGGGATTGGAGGGTTCAGGATACAATGGAAGGGTCATTTTTCACAGATAATAGACATTTGTCATCGATATACGTGGGAGAGTAGTGGTAGGATGGGTTGAGATGTGATATATCCCAAATATGATCCGAAAGATAGGATAGAATAAAATATGGGGAAACCACTAGTTAATTCTTCGGTATCTTTATATTTAAATAATAATTATTCGATGGATTTTTATTATTATATTATTTTTGCATTTTTTTTTTCAAATTTCCAGAAGTACCCTGAAGACGGTGAACTCCGAAACGTCGGTGTGGTCTTACTCACCCCGTATGCCAGAGATGGCAAGGGAGGGGATATAAAAAAAAAAAAAAAAAAAAAAAAGTGTGGTCTTATGTGGTCTTACTATTTTTTTTAAATAAAGAAAAATTTTGGAAAAAAGAAAAACAACAAATATTTATATAATATAATAAGGCATATTAGGACTTTTTATCTCTAATAAAATCAGCCATAATGACCTCAATGTTCCATATGTTGGCAAGACACAGACATTAATCCTTCCATGATAAACTCTCTGTCCACCCAAATACTCTCGATTCTAACCTTGATTTCTGACAATCCTCTTAGACGACTGAAAAGAAAATGGACTCGAGGCCTTCTATATAAAAAATTGTTGGTAATATTTTCACAAGTCATTTGTCTAACTTTACAAATTTAAAGTAGTTTCTCAACTTTTAAAAAACAATCAATCAAAAGATTCGTAATATTTTTATTGATTATCGAAACGTGATTTTTCTCCTTCATTTACTTTTAAATATAAAAATGGAATTTATACACCAATCTTCTACCCGAGAAAGGATCAAATTACATCATATAAATATTTAGTGATTTTCTTTTTTCTCCTTTCCAAATATTTCATATTTCTAAATTATTTACTCTGTACTGACATTTAAAAATAATGTAACAATTATATAATATTAAAAACCCATTATTATAAATTTATATAATTTACCCTATTGTAACAATATCCTGTACAATAATATGTATCCTGTCACTTACTGACTCCTTATGTCTAAAATTGTAAAATAGGTTAAATAATATTTTTATCATTACATTATCGTTGCATTGTTTTTTTAATTTTGTAGCAGTGCCCTGAAGACAGAGCAAGACTCTAAAATGTCGGTATAGTGTAAATAATTTTAAAATAAAGAAATATTTGGAAAGGAGAAAAAAGAAAAACATTAAATGTTTATATGAAATAAAAATTTAATTCGTAATTGGAAACATGTAAATGTTTTGGACTATAATAGTTTGGCTTGAGCAAAGAGACTGAAATGGGTTTCAAACGGACAAAATTATTATTAGAATTTTCATTTCTATTGTATATTTCTTTTAGACCCATTTTTAATAATAACTCTATTTCTTGTTTCATTATTTTATATTCAGTTTAGTGGCAAACCCATCTGAAACCTCTTGCAATATGATTTATATGTGTTTTTTTGGCTGAGAAAAAAGTTTAATATTTGTTGATAATTTTGGTGTCATTTTCTGGTATTATTTCTATATTAAACTAGTTTAACTTCATTAATAAACCGTGCTCCTTCTGATACTTACAAATAGAATACAGGAAATCAAACTGTTCTTTAGAGTACAGAATTATTAGATAAATTAGTGCTTTTTAAGGTATTATCTCTAAAACTAATAAATATTCAATAAAGTGAACAAAAGATTGTTCTTTTCTCAAAAAAATAGCAACTAAACTAATAATATCTTTTATTTACTTAATTCATTACTGAAGCTCTCCTGAGACTGAAGCTCTCAGAACTGATATCACAAACATTATTCCAGTTATGAGAATCCATTAACATACAAATGAACAGTGCTCGGGTTCAAATGTCAAGATATAGCGAGATTGTTCTCTTCTATTGAATACACAATACTATGGACTAATGGAAACTCTTAAGTAGACCATGTTGTTGGGTTATTTTTGTCCAGGTTCTAGCCCTCCTTAATGGCATCTTAATGATTCTTTACACCCTCACTGAATACTCATAGGGGGTAAGATTTATTGATTTATTGAGTTCTTTAGAGTTTATATACAATTCTCTGAAAGAAAAAAAAAATTAGTTGAATATTTCAAAAGGGTATTTTATTGTGACCGGGATGAATATAAAAATACTTGAAAACAGCCAATGAAAAGGACAAAAAATTACAAAAATGTAATATATATAATAAAATATTGATAATAAGTATTTATTTTTATTTTATATAAAAAAAATGTATAAATCCAGAAGATTAAGGAGAACATTATGAACTATATTAATTCCAAAAAATATTTTAGATAAAATGATATATAATAATAATTTCACATTTCTGTTACGTTTTGGTTCATTCTATTGGCTATTTACTTCTTATGTTAAATTAAATGTGCTCTACTGGATTTTCAACTGAACTATTTTTTTTTTTTGCAAAATAGAGGTGGTTTTTATTTGTTCAATTTATTTATGAGTTCAGCATATGTTATATTAAAATTTCTTGGGTCTGTTCTATTAAAATATGTTTTTTTTTTTCTTCTTCCAAGATTTAAACCAGTTAATTCTTTTGCTTTAAATATAGCTCAGATTTCAATTGTTTTTCTTTTTGTAAAAAAAGAAATATTAATGCTTTCAGCTACAAAATAATTGTTTCAATTTGTGAGGTGGGTAGAGTTGACTTTTTTATTAAAACTGCCACACATATTTAATTTGTCAAAACAAAAGTTACAATATATCCTTCACAGAAATTAAGTACAATTAAATATATTTTTTTTAACTTAATTATAATCTGTGATCGCAAACAATTATCATATCTAAAGTTGCAATATATCCCTCATAACCGGTAGAATTGACATCCTTCACAGAAACTTTATATGAAGGCAAACTAATTTAATGTTAACATACTTACAGTTGTTGTCAGTGATTTAGATTAGCTTTTTAAAAGAATTAAAGTTAAAAATATAACTTACCTGTCACGAATATATTTCAAGTAAATAATTTTACCCTTTAGGAATATAAAGTTATTAAATAGTTTAAATAGCATCCTAGAAACTTATAACCTTATTTATAAATTACATAATAAAATAAAATCAAATATCATTTGTGAAACATTTAATAATATTTCTTGCAACAATTTTTATGTTTAATTGTCCACTATATTTCAAGAATGTATAATACTATTCATCACTATGGAATACTTTAACTGAAGTCAGTTCCAAACTTTTAGCAGAAATTGGACATCGAATTCCTTTAGGTTGAAATTATGAGGTATAATAGCAATATAATGTGATCGATAAATTATATTTTTAACTCATTTAAAAAAATAGTCATTATCACTGACAACAACTATAAATGTAGGGCCGCCTATAGCTCAGTGGTTAAGACACAGTCTTACCAATTTGATGTTTATTGGCGGTGCCGGTTCGAATCCGGCCTGGGACGTCAACTTTTTTCATTGCGTGGCGGTCCCACAAAATGAAGAACTTTGACCCCCAACCATGGTTAGGCAGTATAGGACTCCAATGGGAGTCTTGGCCGAAAAAAAAAAAAAAAAAACTATAAATGTATTGATATTAAATAGGTTGACTTCATATAACATTTCTATGAAGGGATGTTATTTTTACCGGTTATGAGAGATATATTGTAACTTTGGATATATTTTTGGTTTGCAATCACAGATTATAATCTTAAGAAGAAAATCTACTCTATCCACCTAACGAATTGGGAAAGATTATTTTGAAGCTAAAAGTCCTTTTTAAAGACAAATAAAAACAATTATAATTTGAGCTATATTTAAATCAAAAGAATAAATAATTATTTTAAATTTAGAAAAAAGAAAAACAAACACACACAAGAAATTTTAATATAACATATTCCAAACTGCTATACAAATTTTAAAAAATAAGAAATAGACACTCCACTTTACAAACAAAAAAATAGTTCGGTAGAAAATACAGTGGAGTGCATTTAATTTAAAATCAGAAGCAAATATCGAACAGAATAGGACAAAATGTAACAGAAATGTGAAATTATTATTATATA
>NW_027115366.1:1975915-1998866 GCF_000696795.3 Halyomorpha halys | reverse complement strand
TATTATATTTTTATTATGTATATTTTGTTGTAATCTTTTTTACTTTTTGTTAGCAGTTTTTAAGTATTTTCATATTAATCCCAGTCACAATAAAAAAATCGTATAAAATATAAAACTCTTGGAAGTACAGTGTAATCAGGCTAACCTGAACTAATTACTGCAGGGTAGGTATTCAGATTATTGAAAAGTTCAGATTAATGAAGTATTATGAAAAATAATTTTTAAAAAAATCAGCAATATAAATGTGCATAACAATTTTTATTTTATTTTTTTTTTACATATTTTATTGGAAATTTGACTTTGAAGTTTTAAAAAATTATTAAATATAAGTAATTAGTTGTACTTCTGCGACTAAATTCCAAAGGGTTTTATTTATTAAAACTTTATTATATTTATTTTCAAGAATTAATTTTCACCCTTTATTTGCTTCTTTATTCTTTTTTACATTTGAAAAAATTTTCAGATTCCTCTACTGATTATCCGGTTCTTAATATTAATTTGTGGACATTGGTCATTAACCAGCTAACCTTTTTATCATTCATTATTGCTGTTTTAAAACAATGTTTGCAAATGCACTTCCCTCTTTTTCGCCACTTACTAATTAATTTTACTGACTTACTTATTATTATTATTAAAAAAACTATTTTCTTTTATATCTTCAGGAATGCTAAGTGTTGATTTAATTTGTTAAAAGTATAAGAATGTTCATTTATAAGTGAAAAAGACCTGTGATGCGGTGAGAGGGATGCGCTGGGATCTCAAAGAGCCCTGCTCTACTCCTCACATGTGGAAGATAGAGTGGGCTTTGGAGTCCTCAGGTCTATAGTGTGAATATTGTACTTAACAGTGTAAATATAACTAACTAGTGATTATTTATTTATTTTTGTTATTATTATTTTGTCTCTTTATGTACATAATTTTATTATGTTTATTTTTTTTTCCATCTGTTTATATATATTTTGAGAGAGATTTAATTTTTTTTTTTTTTAATAATTAGTAGTTCTTTGCTGACCGCACCCCCAACAAACTTCTCCAATCATTAATTTACGGTCAACTGGAGTAAAATTAGTAATTGAATAGTAAAAAATTTGTACTATTCAATTATCAGTTATCAATTTTTTATCATTTATGATTTAATGCAATATTTTGTATAATTCTAAATTTGTTTGTATACTATTCCTTTTCAATTGTATGTTTCTCTAAATGCTGTTGTTATCTCTTTTGTTCTACAGCCCTGATGAAGACCTGAAACTCAGGTCGAAACGTCGGCATAAAATAAATAAATATGGTTTTGTTTATTTATGTTGTTCTTTGCTGACCGCACCCCCCTGACAAACTTCTCCAATCATTTTTTTTTAATGTTTGTATGAATGTGATTAGATATTACCTATTGCCGAACAACGTTATGGCATACTTTACCCTCATCTGTCTTAAAATTTGGTTTAACAGGGCCAATGCAAAGGCTGAAATGTTACAAACATGTTATATATAAATATATATATAAAATACAATTTTGACAATAAGTTTTATTATTATTAAAAAAAATTGGATTTGATAGATTAAAGCATTATAAAGTTTAGATGATAATGAAGTCGGTTGAAGGACATTGTTGCTTAATTTTTTTTATTCATTTTTATTTTATTATATTAATAAAAAAAGATTAATAGAACCACATTAATCTTTTTTTATTAATATAATAAAATAAAAATGAATAACAAAAATTAAGCAACAATCTCCTTCAACCGACTTCATTATCGTCTAAACTTTATAATGCTTTAATCTATTTGAACCTGCCATCATAGCTCACGGTTTCTATGAGAACCATGGTTATTATGAGAACTAGTCCTCCAATCTCTTGGAGGAAGGAGTATAACGAAGGGAGTAAAATAGTAAGAAAATTAAAGACTATAAGGATAGACTTATAAAGGACCATGGGTGTGGCAGAGGAGAAAGGAAAAAGTACAAACCAATCCCTAGCTGCTTTCTGTTTCAGTGTAGACTACAATGGCAGGCATTCATATTAACCTTTGCCCTGAAGATGTTTGGTTTCACTTTTGCTTTGAAGAAGATTAGGGTTATGCCATCCCTCTGTCCAATCTTAGGAAAAAGGAAGATAGGAGGATAATAAAGTAACAATAATACTTGATAACCGAACAGAGATATCCTAATAAAGTGCCAAAGGAACTTACTCCCATCTTGACTGAGCTTCGTATACTGAAAGTAACATTGAAAAATGTTCTAAATCTTTACTCTTTATTGATATTCTACATATTCCATATTTATTTGAGCTTACCCAATAAATAATAATACAGATGTCTCAGTGAATAATTTACAATATTATATCATTATAAATACATTGTAATGAGTAATGTATTTTACAGAATCTGGCCAGTTTGAAATTGTTATAACCAGGAGAACTTTCATTCTTCTACATCGGGAGAATGGGCCAATCAGGGAGTTTCTATTGCTGTTGCTAGAATGTATAACTTATCTTTCACAAGGATATATGAAATAAATATGTAGTAAAAGGAAACATCTTTATTTCTTATTTTATAAGAAGTTTTCTTATAAATTTATTGAAATAGAGAAAGTGAAAATTCATCAAAAACTAAAGGCCTGAAGAAATAGATAATTGATATAAATATATATTTGATGTTGAAAGCAGTTGGCTCAGCAGTAAAACTGTGCTTATTTAATGTTTCTTAAAATATGATTTATGATTATAAATTGGTGTAACACGAAATCGTTACAGAATAATTTATATCATGCTACTTTTCTCCTAAAATTTATTTGGAGTTCGGTAATAAGTAGACAGTTTCAAATGCTTTGGCTCCACAAAAAAATCAATAAATGATCGACAGACTGAGATAGACCAGCTTATAAAAAGTTCAAATAAAGTTTCTTCTCTCTGACTAGAAATAATAAATCTCTAAAAATCTTAAACTAACGATGTACAATGTCATGATAAAGCCAGCTTTGATATAGGACTGCGAAACCTGGAATCTAGCTGGTACCCTAGAAAGCAGAAGCAAGACATCTGAACAGAAAGTCCTCTGTACAATTACAAATGCGATCCGGAATCAGAACCCTAACGTCAGTCTATATCTCATGATATAAAGGCAAAGATGGGCGGAGCTTGGGACTCAAAGAAATCCATCAAGATGCCTCTACACAACAATGAATGTCAGTATAGTTGGCAAGATCATGTAGGAGGCCAAAAACCAGATGGATAAACAGAATCAACAAAGATGCAAAAGAGCTGCATGAAGCAAACTGGAAAGCAGTGGCCCAAGACATGCGTGGAGAAGGCTGGTTCGGGCGGCCAAAGATCTATAAGTTCTGTAGTGCCAACCAAATTAATAAATAAGAGTAATAATGAAATGAAAATTACAAATTTTATTAGTACATAAAATAAATGATTTTGACACCTATTAATAATTTTATACCTTGTACCTAACATTGTATCACAATCAACTTGACATTATTGTATAACTCTTAAATCCTTTGAATCGCTATAGCAACTATATTTAATGATGAGAAGCAATTGGTGACCTTAGATTAATATATGGAGAAGATGGTCCAGGGGTGCGGTCCACAAATAAACAAAAATAGTTTTTAGATTAATGATTTATTATAATGATTGTTTGAGTGGTATATTTCATTATTAACATACACAATTTTGATCCAAATTACTCTCAACTTTTATTTTCAAAAGCTCTCCAACGTTTCAGCCCTCAGGCCATTTTCAAGGAGACAATTACATTATTTCCTTAACTACACACTGATAAGAAAATAATGTAATTAATACAAAAACAAAAATTTTTATTGGTTGTCTCCTTGAAAATGGCCTGAGGGCCGAAACGTTGGAGAGCATTTGAAAATAAAAGTTGAGAGTAATTTGGATCAAAATTGTGTATGTTAATAATGAAAAAATAGCTTTTGTTTATTTGCTAACCACCACCTCGACCATCTTCTCCACAAATTATATTTTATGATCGATAGATAAAATATTTTTCATTACCTCCATTAAACAGTAATTAAAAAGACTTAACATTACAAACTGATAATAAATTGATTGATTAACATATAACAAAAATATCTCTAAATGTATCGGAATTATTTTTTTTATTATTAAATTACTCTAAAATCCTTTGAATGAGTGTAGCATTTATATTTTATGAATTATAGGTAAAATATTTGTTATTACCTCCATTAAACAGTAACTAGAAACGCTTAATGCTTCAAGCTGCAAAATTGATCGATTTAAATATTACAAAAATATCTCTCAATAAAACTTTATTTATTAGTTTTAATTATTTTGTGTTTCATTTATATTAATAATTTCTAATTATTAATGTAAATGAATTTTTATATATTTACTATAATGATTAAATTTAATATAATCTAGATTTTTTTTTTTATATTTACGATTTTTATTTGAATAAATAAAGGAAAAATAAAAATAAAATCAATGATGTATAGACTATAGTGCATAGCCCTGACATCTAGCGGTAGAGTTTAGAATTTGATTGAACATTCCTCACAACTTTCTCAAATCATAGTTAAACTTCAAACAACTATTTATTTTTTTATTATAACTATTATACTAGTTATTTTTCCTATCTCTACCTCAAACTTATAAATTATATACTCTTATTTTTTTAATTTCTATATTATTTATTGATAATGTCCTAAAAAAATTGATACAATTGGATCATACAAAGTTTTGTTAATTATACCTAATCTCAGACAAAATAATTTAAATTTAAAGTTTAAATATGACTAATTAAATTTAATTTTAGGTATAGGTTGTTGTTGGGGTGAGGGACTTTTGGTAATTAAAAATATACCAACCTCTTCATCAGAGTAAAAAAAAAAAAACACTGGTTCAATTTTAATAATATAGAGAGGACCTAAAACATGAAGATGAATAATACAAATATAATAAAATAATATATGATTTACCACAATTATGAGATTGGTTACTTGTTTATTAAAAACAAAAAAAAAAATCTTAAGAATAAAAAAAGCAAATAATCTTTCTAATTACTAAACAAATTTAATAATATTAGAATATAAACAAACACAATAAAAATACCATGCACTCATAGTATTATAAAAATATATATTTACAAAACTAAAATATCTTATATTTAATAAGAGATAAAATTAAATGTCTAATATCAGTTAATAACTAGAAAACAAAAAACTCGAGATTTAATAAAATATCAATAAGAGAGAGACACAGGAAGTGGAAGAATGGAAACTTGTCGATATGTGCATATCGCAGAAAAAAAAATATGTCTCTTATAGAAATAAAATATGTCTATAGATAGCCACCGTTATCCAAACAGTAAAGGGCTGGTGAAAACTTGGTGGGTTAGGGCCACTCACATGGATTGTACCCTTGAATAAATAAAGGAAAACATATAGGCCACTCAGACTGTACCCTAAATATTCTAAGATTGAATAAAGGTCGTAAGCCGGTGGGTGATTTGAGTCCCTACCTGGTGGATGAAAGCATCAGAAACTAACACAGATCCGATGCCTCACAAAACTCACAATAGACTAGCACTTATCAGCCTATATCCAGACCTTAATCCCATCTGGAGTTGGAGTTTTTGGTCCATATAAAAACACAGGTATATGTATACTAGTGATGTATACAAATATTTTACATGTAAAGAGTTTTATAATTTAAGTTAAAGAGTTCAAAAATAAATTTCAAATACAATAAAATATAGATGAACTTAAATCATCTAAAAAAAAAAAAAAGCCAATCGGAAAGAAAAAATTAGGTTCAAATAAAAGCACAATATAACGAACAATATAAAAAAGGAATGTGAATTCTGTGGTGCTTTGACTTTCGAAGAGAGAAATTTTAAGACCGTGAAATAACTGCTGTTATCAAGGTAAAATCAAACTACCACCTCCAGATGATCTCTGTTATATAAAAATGTCTCTCTGTTGTACAACAAATTTTTAGTAATCACTGTGTAATATTTTATTTTACATAGAACATGGAATAATAAAAAATTGAGTTTAACTGACGAAGGATGCATTTTGCAAAAAAAAAAAGACAAATGAAAAAGTTTTTATTTTTTTTTTGCCAAGACTCCCATTGGTGTCCTGAAAAAGGTTATCTAAATCAAATCATCCAGACAAGAGTTATAATATCATATTCATCCTTTATAATAATATATACCCATGTGTTTATGTATATCAATTACTAATTTCCGGAAATTACAGTTATACAATTTGAGCAAAGAGTAAATTAAATGGACAGTTTAAAATAAAATATTATATGGTGATCACTAAACATTTGCTGTACAATAGAGATAATTTTTTATACAACAGAGATCATCTGGAGGTGTTAGTTTGATTTTACGTTGGTGACAGCAGTTATTTTAGGGTATTTGGTGACAGCAGTTATTTTGTTTTGACTGCCGTCAAAATAGCCCTGACGAAGCCCTGCAACGTGGGGCGAAACGTTGGCTCAATAAAATAGTATATTCTACTATTTGAGTTTTTTTTTTACCGCATCCGGACCATATTCCTTTCATCTTTACACATGGTCAATCAATAATCTTCCAGAAATAAAATATTGAATTTTTTTTGTTTTTTTACATACATACATAACTATTTATATCCCTTTCTTTGCCACATATCATTATAAGGAGTTGGGGAGGGTCTGCTGAAGTTGGGGATTACAGTATCGACCCAGGAGCCGCTGCCCTGGGGTACAAAAAATGTTAATCGTTTAAAACTTTTTTACATAATAGAGAGAGAGTTCTCAACTAGCTGAAAGAGTAAAATAAAATATTACAAGGTATCACAAATAACTTTTTATATAATAGAGAGATATTCAATCTAATTTAAATCAGTATGTCCATAAGTTTTAAATATCTTTTATATATTATCTGTTAATTTTTTTTCTTTTCTTTTTTTATATAGTTTTCTAATTTTATTTTCTACATGTTTTAAAGTCTATTATTCTTTATATTGCCATAATTATTCTGTAATCTGTTATTATAGTGATTTAACTATACTATATTTTATTCATAAATTTTATTTGATAGGTATTTCCTTTGTTTTAGTTTTTTTATACATAATTTGTAACTTAATTAAATAAATTTAATAATAAAAGAAATTCTGCATTTATAATACCAAATTTCAAGCAATTTGAAAAATAGATCAACATTATTTTAAAGACACTTGTCCTTTTTTGTTCATTTTGTTAATTGCAAGCTGAAATAGAGATGAATAAGTTGGAAGCTTATCTCTCAACCCTCATTGGAAAACTTATATCTCAACATGCACAAATAATATAAAAATAAGATATGAGACTGTCTGTGGTAGTAAATCTGATTAATAGAAATAATTAAACAGTCCTCTTCAACAAAATATAAATATAAACTTTTGAGGACATAACTGAATAAAAGTATGATATTGTCAGTAATTTTTTTGATTTATTATTTTATTTAACATTTGAGAAGGAAATTATAATTAGAATATTTACCCATTATAATAAAATATATTCATTCAGTGTCATCACTCTTTATTAATTTATCTTACATCTCTGACATTTCAGTCGACTTGGCAGTTATCAAGAATAATCTTATATTTTAATATCACAGCCACACAATAATTTATTAAACATTTGCAGGCTATATTGCCCAATTCTAATACAATATATTAATTTAACCCATAGCTATCATATTATCATTTTTAAATTAATTGAAAATACGATGTATTACTTTCAGACTATCCCGTCAACATTCAGTAGTAACTTAACCTCGTAAATTTCCAATTAAAATAATTTATATTCAAGGATAAAATTGTCAAATATATATTTTTTTTTTCTGACCTAGAAAAAAATAAGATCAACAAATTAAATATATACAAAGAAAGACATGAATGTATATATGCATGTATATATAGTATATATACCTATATATGCATGTAAAATATAGGTTAAGTAACTATATTATTATCATAGGCTACTATAATTAATAGTTAGTTAACCTATATTATTATATAGGTTAAGTAACTATATTATATTAGAGTTGGATATTATTGCTAGTAACTGTTATTATTGTGAGAAATAAATAAATAAATTATGAAAAAATAAATTGTTGTGCTAAGATTTCGGCTAGAATAATGTATAATATATTTTATTTATAGCTGGAATATAAAAGATAAATTTTTTTTTAGAATATTTATATAAAGTTTAATAATGAATCCAGCAGCTTTAGGTGAATGATTATTTCAAAAACAATTTTAGTTTCTTATTGTTCCACTAGATGCCAGGGACTGTACATCAATTGTGCCCAATTTATTTTTTATATTACTTCAAAACAGTATCATACTCATGAAGGAAATAAACAATAAAATTTTGAATAACATTTCACTAACTAAAAGAAAAAAATATCCGTTTAACAAATATTATGCTACAGATTAATAAATCAATTTTACTCACAATGCTATGGGTAGCATTTTATAATTTCTGGCGATATGTGTCTGTCATATTTTATAGCGTTTATTACAGTACTTATTTATCAAGAAAAGGGAATATTCAGTAAACAAAATAAATGTAAATATAAAATATAGTTCTGAAAATCAAAATTTTATATTAAATAATTTTAATAAATGGAATTTGGTCCGGGTGCGGCCAAATAAAACTCAAATAGTAAATTGGTGTACTATTTTTATTTGAGGAAACATTTCACCCCACATTGCAGCGCTTCGTCAGGGCTAAAAAAGATACAAACACTTAACAAAAGTACAAAAAACAAAAAATACCCTTGTAAGGCTCCAGAACCCATAGGAGTTGATACAGTGTTACAAAATTATTTTCTGCCCTGCCGGATTCAAACTCAGGTCCTTGGAGTTAGTAGTCATGCGTCTTACCCCAGGGCTAACTCCGCTTCCCTTGGTCTGACATATCTTTTGTGTTCCAAAAAGTGGTATACGAATTATTAAAGAAATAGGGCAGTATACATTCCTCCTCATAAACTATTTAAGCAAAAATGAATAAGAATTTATTAAATCAGCCTCGTCAACCCAGAAAGACACATCACTACCAATGTGAGACATGTAAATATTACTAGGGGTCCACTAGAAACACACAATGCTACCAACTATATAGGACCTAAGTTTTTTTTTTTTAATAACATTACAATGAATTGAACGAATAGCGAACGAATATTTTTTAAGATGTATTCTTCTTTATTTTTTATTTTTATAAGTTTCTAAGTCAATAATGTTTTAAATATTACATTCAAGCACTAAATATGAGGAAATAGTTTTATTTCCAGAGGATTATTTTAATTATTTAATCTTTAACATAGGCTAACCAAAACCTAAAACCTAGCCAACTATCATGACCAAAGCTTAAAATATCATTGTTTAGAATCCAGCCACCCTAAAGGACAGTTCATACCGGCTAAAATTTGAATTTAATAAGTAATCTCATGATATATTTTTTTTAAATATCCCTTTTGTCTGTCTTAAGACCAAAACTATATAAAATTTTTTATTATAAAACACCCATTTTTTTTCCTAACTCTTAAGTATCTTTATTTATAAAAAAAATACAAATAAATACAATTGACTAAAACCTAATTATATATACACATATTACACATAGAATTTTGTATTATCAGATGGCATTTAATAGAGAATACATGGTCCGCTGAAGGCGGTTTATACAGTGATGGCATGGTAGCCTGGTTTCTCACATAGAATGAGGACTGATGACATAAGTGATGACAAACATTTTGAAAAAAGAGAGATAATTTATCAATAATACACCTACAGTTAAATCGGTCATATTTATAATTTATATTTAAATTTTTCTGTCGGAGACTAGAAATAGTTAACAAAACTTTGTATCATTCACTTGTTTCATCTTATTAGGCTATTATCAATAAATATTATACCTAGAAAAAAAACCAGAATTATATAATTTAAGTTTTGATGTAGTCTGGCATCCAGGTCTGCTCTATAAACTTTGTCAATTCCTACCCTTAACATATTTCTTTATAGTCCGCTCCTACCTCACTGATAGAACCTTTAAAGTAAATCATAACCTAGCCTACTCATCTCTCTTTTCTCAGTCCGCCGGTGTTCCTCAAGGTAGTATCTTAGGTCCCATTCTTTATACGGTTTATACAGCTGACATCCCAACCCACACTAACACAGTGCTAACAACATATGCTGATGACACATGTATACTTTCTGTAAACAACGACCCAACTAATGCATCACAAACACTACAGGCACACATAACATCTTTTGAAGAATGGTTAAAAACTGGAGAATCAAAATAAATCCTGACAAATCCCACCAGATCACCTTTACTCTCTGTCGTAAACCTCTGCCCTCCTGTCCTACAGTATCCTTTCTAGATACACCACTAACGCCTGTTGAACAGATTCAATACTTTAGGACTCCATCTTGACAAGAGACTTACTTGGAATCCACACACAAGACTGAAACGACAAGAAACTGCTCGTAGATTCCAATTGCTACAACACTTACTTGACAAACGCTCTAAACTTCCCATTCACTACAAAAAATTAGTATACACTACAATAATCAGACCAATTTGGACATATGGAATTGAGCTCTGGGGCTCCACCAAACCATCAAATTCTTCCCGCATCCAATCGTTACAATCCAAAATCCTAGGTAAAATCCTTGATGCCCCTTATTACATCACATAAAACTTATTCACAAAGACCTTAACATCCCATTCGTTGCAGATTTGACCCAAAACAGATATGCGTCTTTTTATTCCAAACTCCTTAACCATCCTAACCCATTAATTCTTAATCTTTCATCCTTAACAATCCCTGATAATCCTCCAAGGCGTCTGAAAAGAAAATGGCCAGGGGACCTTCTAGTTTAAATTAATGTTTGAAGTACCACCAATGGGTGGGGGTCCTTCCCAAGATTTTCAAGTGTATATGAAACATACAACATATTTACCTATTGCATTATTTTGTACAATTGTAAATTACAATAAATAAACAATTAAAAAAAAAAAAGTTTTGATGTAGAAACAATAAAAATAACGTTTAGATTTGAATCATAGTTTGAGGAAGTTCATATGAATGATTACATTGAAACAGCATCAACTTCTCAACTCCTCCACTAGGTGTCAGGGCTATGCAATATAATCTATACATAATTGACATTATTAAATTATTTCCTTCATTTATTAAAATTAAATTGTAAATATAAACAAAATTTATTTTGCTATAAATTTATAACTAATAGTTACAATATTAATTATTGCTTTTTTTTATTAGTAATCTTGCAAGAAGAGGGTCATGTATACAGTTTGTTAAATAACTGAGTTTTCATCTTCCATTTATAATAAAACATGTTTAAATATTTAAATAATCCTCTGATTTTGAATTGCTTATTTATAAATTATAATAAAAAGTATATATTCATACAGTCTTAAAATGTTTATTTTCTTATAACTCCTACGTTTTCGGCCATTCCGAAGGATAACTTGTTTATAATGTCACAGCTAACAATGACATTAAAAAGTTGTAGGCTATTTTTTATACAAGATTAATAAGTTTGTAACAGGTAGTGTTAATTAATTAAAATTAGAATTAGTTAAACTGTTGACACAAATAGGCTGGTGGAGAAGGATATATTTTGACAAAGGCAGAATAGCCAGCAACTTGGTAATGACATTGTTAGCTGTTGTTTACATCGGGACCTGCTCATGCAATACTGCAGGTGTCCCGAGTGTATTTTATGATTATAATAAAAAATTATTAGTGTGGAAAAGGGGGGCTGAAAATTGTGAGACTTTTCTGGCGATAACAACATGCATGTATTTCTTTCTATTTATAAAGTTAATTCCCTGGAGGGGCAAACTGGTTAGTCAGTTAGTTCAGCAATCTTTATCCATAGTAATATAAGAAAGGAACAAATTTGGGGGTCTCATGGCATATATAATATGGCTTATCTGGTGACTGTTAGAAGTTTCGCTGTCGCGGTCACTTCTGCCCTCGTCGAGGTGTACAGTGGGCGAATATGGTGAAGACCATGAATATTCGTCTGGTGTCTGAAAAGACTTTCCTCTTCAGTGGCTGCCCAGCGTGTCTTGGACTCTGGAGTGATGGTAGGGGTAGGCCAGATCCTAGCCTGCATGTTGCATAGGCTGTGGTGGCGTTGCTGTCGCAGCGTCTTCAGGGTCTTCCGACGTCCGCGACAAGGGGGGGCATCAGAAAATGAGACCCCCGGCCCCGACTTTATATAAATTAAAAAAAAAACGGTAAAAATCGGACTTAAATCTGACAGCTGTGATATTATAAATAATATATCATGGAGAATGGCCAGGAAGGCTGGAACGTAGAACTTATAAGAAAATAAACATGTTGAGACTCATGTTTTTTATTATAATTGATAAACAAACCAGTCTCAAAAAATAAATTAAATTATAAATGCATATTTATACAAGGAAGTGATGTCAAAAGTCAGGGGTAGATCAAAGAGAGAGATGAAAAATTTAATAAATGGCACATTTATTACAGACATATTCATAGTTTTAGGGATCCCCCCGACACTCCTTTCCTCTTTCAGACCCTGCCTAAATCAAGGGGGGGTCCCACAATACTCTGCAATATTCAGAGCAGAGGTGGCCAACTCCAATGATCCTCGTAGGCTACATTGGAAATTCATCATAACTCCATGGGCCATATATTCAATTATATCTCGCCATATTAGATTTATACCCACTATAGACATTTTTGTAAAGTGAAAAATTTAAACATAATGAGTCATTATTATTGCGATAGCTATTATTTTTACATGTAAACATAAATAATATTTATTAAATAAATCAAAAATTAGTATCCGATTCTGTCCCAACACTTTATTTTTCACTAGTCCAACATTTCGGCCATTCTAGCCATCTTCAATACAAACTATTCCTCACATTAATTTAAAATTTCTTTTGCAGGCTATTATGCCCAGGTCCTTTTCTTTATTATAAGTTCAAAACCTATTCCAACAGTCAATTATTAAAGAGTCATATTTATTATTAATAAGCTTACTAAGCTTAAGTCTAGTTACCTATTTATTTAAAATTTAAAATAATTAACATTTAATTTTCCTCTATAAGATTATCAACAATTAAATTCACCACCATATAACAAACCATTTATTAATTATTATTATTTGTTTTATGGTTTTCCAGACAATCAGAACACAAAGAAACTCAACTAAATTAATAGCTACTTTTACAAATATAATTAAATCCTATGTAGAGTATACTAACCAATTAAATATTCTTCTTTAATGACTGATGATTCTGATGTCTTTGTTCTAATAATGCTACCATTGACAGTAAACAAAGGGTCGCTCCTCAAGTTTTCAGGACAAGTCCAATCCACCGGCAATCCCAACAAAGAGAGCTTTCTTTCTTCCTTGATCTGATCAAAAGTTGTGATAAAGGTTTTAACAAGTGACTGTGATAAATGAATTTTTACTTTTGGTTTTAATAGTAAAAGTTGACTAATTAGAGATTGTTGTTGTGACCTGGGCAGAATAGACTGCATGAAGTTGAGTGTTTAAATATTTTTATTTCCGAAAATTGTATTAAGATGTCCCTGAGGGTAGTCGGATTGGCCGAAACGTTGGACTTATAACAAAAATAAATTGTGTTGAGACAAAAATGGATAAAAATTGAATTATTTATTTAAACAAAATTAACCAGTCTCAAGAAAGTGTAAAGATTATAAATATTAAAACTATAAATTAAATCTGTAGCACTACAATCCATGGAGGGCCAGGGATGCACTACTTTGTTAGGAACTACTGTTCCTTATCCAATGATTGTGCAAGGAGGTTATTTGATAAGAATTACGCTCGACCACAAGATTTTTATACGATGGGCCAATCATTGCTCAGGTAGTTGAGGCGCAGGTCGTAGCAACCTGAGAACTATGGGCAGGTCCGGTTCCAATCTGGCCTGGGGAAGGGAGTGGACTTTTTATTTGTGGTGGTCCCACAAATTGAAGAAGTTGACCCCCCACCATGGTTAGAATAGGTTGGTCACCTCTACATAACTAGGAGGTGTCAGAAATGACCAGGAAGGGGACATAAAAAATATTTTTACTCAATTAAGGGTACCATTTTTATGAGGCTGGGTGGACCCTAGAGGGCTCTAGAACACACAGGGTTCACTCACGGTTGCAGAAATAGAATAAATAATTATCTTCAACAGTTAGATTCAATCCCAGGTCCTTAGATATTGTAGCACAGTGCTTTACCATTGAGCTATCCCGTTCCCTCATATAAAACTATATGAAAGTATTATAATAATTATAAACTATTTTTTGTTCCTTTTTGACCACACCGGTGACCATCTCCTTCATATTCTGTTACGGTCAATTATTTTTAAATATAAAATAATTCAGTCATAGAATTAATTTAAAATGTACATAAAATCTCAGTAATATAAGAAACATAAAGAGAATATACAAACTTCAAAACACTTATTAAAAATGTAAACTGAAAACTTAATTGAAAAGATTAAATTATAATTTTTATTTTAAAGTTTGTAATGAGGCAATAATAGTTCTTTAAAAGGTTGAAAAGAGAAAAAAAAAAGATTGGAAATGCATTGTTTGCAGGTTAAGGGCTCTTTACAAACGACTGACATGGAATCCCCTTACAATACTGAAAAGATAGGAAACTGCTCATCGATTTGGACTATTACAACATTTAATGGACAAACAGTCTAAACTTCCAATCCATAACAAAAGACTGATTTACATGACAATTATAAAGCCTATCTGAACATACGGAGTTGAGCTTTGGGGCTCCACCAAACCATCAAATTCCTACCGAATCCAATTCTTATAGTCCAAAATTCTTCGTAAAATCCTTAATGCTTCTTACTTTGTCACAAATCAAGTTATCCATCAGGACCTCAATGTCCCATATGTTGCCGATTTGGCCAAAACCAGATACCATTCCTTCCATAATAAACTTCTCAACCACCCAAATCCACTTGTTTCTAACCTGGCTTCTCCTTCATTACCTAATAATACTTCTAGGTGTCTCAAAAGAAGATGGCCTCGAGATCTTCTCCTCTAGAAATGTTATTGGAGTTCTACTACATCACCTACAGCAAATTTGCTTGTTGTATATATTTTTTTTATACAGTTGTAAATAACAATAAGTAAATTAATAAAAAAGAAAGGTATAGGGCAATAAAACGATTTGGTAAACATCTTTGTTATTCATTGACATTTCAAACAGGATTTGTTTGTAAACAGGAGTACATCTAGCAGCACCTAGTGGATAAGCTCGAAACTAAGTACTATAAGAGCACTCTGGCGGAACACAGTTGAACTTGATGAGAAAGTGAATCAATACGCCCCAACTGACACCCTTCAGGCTGCCGAATCAATCCACTTGTAATACACCACTTTAGTGCTTGTCAGTCTGTTCTCTTCTTGAACCGGCCCACAGTCCGAGGGATTCAATTCATTTTAAAATATCATAAGAATACAGACACGTTTTTATATCATTACAAGATAAATGAATGAATGAATTCATTCATAAAGAATACTGAAGGTCATCCAATTCTAGTTAGAGTCTTATTTTAAGTTTGCATTCGATAAAAGAACTCCCTGTTTAAAAAAAAAAAACAATCGTGATTAATTGAGCTCTGTCCCTAAGATCGTATTTTCCCCTCGTTTTTGTTTGGGAAACTGATAAAAAGTAATTTCATTAATGTTGGAAAACTACAAAAAAAAAAAAAGATGGCGAGGAGAAAAGAAATCGTGAGTCAATCCTGTGGGTTCGCTCTGAAGTCCACCCAGCCTCATGAAGTAAGTACCCTTAATTGGGGGAAAATTTGGCGGTCGACAACCGTACTTCTTGTACAACCATTGGTTTAGTAAGAGTTCTTCCTTATAAAGTACTGAACCCCTAATAATACAAGAGCCGGGAAGAAAAAAAGGCAGTTATCTCGCTCCATTTTTTAATTATTTTAATGAAAACTATTTATAATTGCTAGTCAAAACTGACGAGTCTGCCAATTATAGGTAGGGGAAATAAAAAATGGCGGATGTTTCAAAACCTTAAAAAAACATTAATATTTCATTCGGAGCTCTATATCATAAAACTACCAACAACACTAGAAAATCTAAAATAACATTATTTAAATAAGAGTGAATTTGCTGAAATATGAGCCATAATAGAGCTATTTACGCCAAATAGTTCTCGAGATATAGCCTTTTAAAAAGCAACATTTCATAAAAATCTACTGAAATATCTGTAGTTAGTTTATTTATTTTGAGAAATCTATAGCTCAGGAACTATGTGACGTACAGATGTCTATTAGCAATAAAATTAAAGCTAGTTTAATGTACTATAAAGTAGTTTATAACCTCTACCTCCGTAGAAATAGTAGTTTTATTGGTATTTTATAGTAAATTTAACTAGCTTTGAGTGCTGACAGACATCTGTACGTTCTATGGTTTCTGAAATAAAGTTTTTCATAAATCAAACTTATTATCCGAACAACTATAAATCAATTTAATTTAGCAAATATCATGAAATACTCCTACGAAAATAAACGTCATAAATTCGAGTGCTAACAGACATCTGTATGTCAAATGGTTATTGAGATATAGATTTTTCAAAATAAATTCACTAACTACAGATATTTCAGTACGTTCCATACAACATTTTTATGAAATGTTGCTTTTTAAAAAGCTATATCTCGAGAACTATTGAACGTAAATATCTCTATTAGGGCTTACATTTTAGCAAATTTACTCTAATGTAAATTAGTTTTAATAAGGTTTTTTTTAGTAATGAAGGTATTTTTAAAGATATGGAGCTCCGAATGAAAAATAATTTTTTTAACGTTTTGGAACAGTCGTCATTTTTTATTTCCCCTTACCTATACTTGGCAAACCCTGAAATAATTACCTTTTTTCTCCTGTTGGGCTCTTGTACAATAACTATTCAAAAACGGTACACACATAAGTATAAAAGATATGGAAACTTATATATATAAAAAAATGTGCATATAACTGTTGTTTCCTCACTATTATATAGTTTATTAATTTGTAAACTTTGTGAAAAAATATATAAATGACATTTGATCGCAACTACACATATTCGTACATAGCTGACATCTAAAATTTATAGTGTATGGCTTTTTTTTTTTTTTATTATTTATTTATTGTAATTTACAACTGTACAAAATAATACAACAGGTAAATATGTAGTATGTTTCATATACACTTGAAAATCTTGGGAAGGAACCACCCATTGGTGGTACTTCAAACATTAATTTAAACTAGAAGGTCCCGTGGCCATCTTCTTTTCAGACGCCTCGGAGGATTATCAGGGATTGTTAAGGATGAAAGATTAAGAATTAATGGGTTAGGATGGTTAAGGAGTTTGGAATAAAAAGACACATATCTGTTTTGGGTCAAATCTGCAACGAATGGGATGTTAAGGTCTTTGTGAATGAGTTTATTTGTACGTAATAAGGAGCATCAAGGATTTTACGTAGGATTTTGGATTGTAACGATTGGATGCGGGAAGAATTTGATGGTTTGGTGGAGCCCCAGAGCTCAATTCCATATGTCCAAATTGGTCTGATTATTGTAGTGTATACTAATTTTTTGTAGTGAATGGGAAGTTTAGAGCGTTTGTCAAGTAAGTGTTGTAGCAATCGGAATCTACGAGCAGTTTCTTGTCGTTTCAGTCTTGTGTGTGGATTCCAAGTAAGTCTCTTGTCAAGATGGAGTCCTAAGTATCGAATCTGCTCAACTAATGTAGGGCTGAAAAGTATTTCGTATTTTTTTTTTTTAAATTGTATTACGATTTCTAAATTTTTAAAAATATTTATAGTCGGATTGAAAGCTTTATATTTGTGATGGTTGCTATACGCAGTAGTATATATAACCTTGTGTGTTTATAATAACGTTTTCTAAAAAGTCCAAGTCCGTGTGAGATTATTCAACTTGCGTATTCAAGGGGGAGTCAAGAGAAACTTGTATTAACATCCACTCCCTGCACCAATGACAGGGGTAAAATATTGAAAAAAGGGTTTTGAGAATGTTAATAATGCTAAAGGTTTAGTCAACTCGAAGATTCAATGCCGATACCACCAATCGTTCTCTCCAATTTACCGGGTGCATTCCCCTCAATTCTCCTGTTGACTAATTTTTTTTTTCTGTCCGAATATTTTACGTAACACTTTATTTTCATAAAACATAAGGCGTTGTTCTTATCTTAGTGTAAGGGGGCACGTTTCTCATCCGAAAAGAACAGTGGTTAATAGTTTTGTAAATCTCACTTTTAAGTTTTTTGATTCTAGCCCGAACCAGATATCACTCCTTCAATTATAAACTCTCTAACCACTCAAACCCCCTAGTTTCTAATCTTGCATCCTCTTCCATACCTGACAAACCTCCGAGGCGCCATGAAAAGAAGATGGTCACGAGACCAGCTAATGTAAAATGTCATTAGAGTTCTACCAATGGGTAGTTTCTCTACACGCCTGTAACACTCCAATTTAACTTAGATCACATTTACTAAATGTATTATAATGTACAGTTGTAAATAGCAATAAATAAATATTTTAAAAAAAAAATAAAGTTTTTTGATAGAATACTCAAGCTAAGCCATTTTGAACTTGAAAAATAACAAGCATTTCCCGCCTTCAACATCGCTTTTATTTCCTCAGCAATTCCGCTTTTCCTATTTACCATAAAACCTAAATACTTAAACCTATCTACCTGTTCAAACATATTTCGTCTTATATCTACATCACCGAAATTGCTCCCGTTTTCACTGCTAACCATATATTTTGTTTTATCCGTATTTATTTCGAGGGATAGTTCCTCACTAGAGTTTAGGAACGTAGTTGTATTTAGTTTTAAAGTTTCCTTGTCCTCACCCAATTATACCAAATCATTATCATCCCCAAACACCTGTATTTTACTACCTTATGTTAAATCCTTTTTGGCATCCATCACAGTTTTAATATCGTATTTTAGTGCTCGATTAAATAAGATAGATGATAGAGAACCGCTTTGTTATAAACCCGACCAAACCTCTTTTTTTTTTATTTATTTATTGATATTTACAACTGTATAAAAAATACAAGTAAATTTGATCATAATGACATAATGATATGGATACAGGATGTAGAGAAACTACCCAGAAGTAGAACTCTAAAAACAGTTTACAATATAAGGTCACGAGGCCATCTTCTTGAATGGAAGAGGAGGCAAGGTTAGAAACTAGTGGGTTTGGGTGGTTAGGTAGTTTATTACGGAAGGAATAATATCGGGTTCGGGCTAGATCGGTTACATAAGGAACATTTAGGTCTTTATGGATGGTTTTATTAGTAACAAAATAAGGAGCATTGAGGATTTTACGAAGGAGTTTGGATTTTAAAGATTGGATACGAGAGGTATTCGAATCGACCGAACCTCATACGAGTACTTCTCAAAATAATGTTTACCGATTCGTACTTTATTAAATGTTTCGATCATGCACATTCGGTAATATTAAGGAATTGTAGTTTCATCTCCTATCAAAGACTAATTATACTAAAATTCCTGCACTTTTTCTTTATGATTTCGATGTACTCTTAGATTCTTGTTGTGACAATCTCCCGATCTGTTAAGCTTCAGGATTTATAACATTCTTGCACCAAATGAAGTTGCAGCTAAATAGTAGAACATATTAGAACTAAACGACCGAGATACTCACTTTGTGCTTCATAAGAAAGTGCGATTATATTTTATATAAGTGCGATTCGGCTTAACTGAAAATATGCAAAAATGACTCATTGCTGTATGTTTAATTTCATAATGGCGCAACATGACAGGGATGTTCCAGAGTGGTCAAGTCCAGGATTAATACGATTCCAAAGGTCACTCCCGATCAGCCTGGAATACCTCTCATATTGTTCTCGTATTCCAAAAAGGTCAATCTAGGATGCAAATTAAAATCCTGATTCTGCCTGAAATAGTCTTTGTAAATCACATGTGAAGTAGAGTTCTATTAATACTGCGATGATGATAGAATATGATATCTGAAGTGTTTATTCTTATTGATGATGAGATAAAACTTAAACTGTTCCTATATAGTATTCTTTAGTAAATAATAATAATAATAACACATCCTCTTTATAGACCTAAGAAAAAAGAAAGCAGAACTTATTAATGTTGGGATCCCCAACGATAATAATATAAGCTCCACTGTGGGAGAAAAACTAAAGAAATAGCAGAAATTGGCGATATAATTGAATGAAATATATAAATTGGAAGGTGTTACCACTACTCCATTCATAATATCAACGAATGGTCTCATACCAAAATCAACAGTGGCAGGCATGAATGGTTTTGGGGTACTAATGCTAAGAGAGGCTCAACAGTCAGTTCTCTTAGACACTGCACGTATAGTGCGAACATTTTTAAATATTTGAAAAAAAAAAAAATAAATCAACAAAAATATGAAGGTGGTTTGACTTCTAGGTATCCCACCTCAGATACTCAACCCGCAATAGCGAGAACAACCGACCATAATAATAATAATCGTGCCAGAAAATAAAAGGATGACAGAATGAAAAACAAATCTCTGCATCGGAGACTACAGCAAATTAAATGATTTCTCCATCAACTACGAAATATCAGTCGAATATTTAAATGCTGGAAAGTCATTCTCCAAGACAGAAGAGTTTTTGATCGCCATTCAAGATCAGGTTATGTTCTAAAAAACGCAAAAACACCGAATAATCGTCCATTTTTCTCCGTAACACTGGAATCAATCGAACATATCATTGGTGGAGTTAGCTGGTACCGATATCTCCAGAGGCACAACAATATGGTCAAAATTTTGTATCCAGCCACACAAGTTTTTAGATGCTAAGAGCCCATATTATAAATACCTCCCAAATAGACTCCTCCGAAAAGGTCCCCTCAAACTTTATTGGGATGAATCAATTATTAAGGATCAAACTGTGCCTCATAATAGACCAGAAATTCTCCTTATAGATTTAAGAGAAAAAAAAGCATAACTTATTGATGTCGGGATCCCCAACGTTAATAATATAAGTTCCACGGTGGGAGAAAAACTCAGGAAATACCAGGAATTAGTTATAGAGTTAAAAGTATTATATCATTGGAAAAACGTTATATAAAGGTAGTTGAATTTCTTGTCTCCCGCCTCAGATACTCAACCCACAATCGTGAGTCAGAATCACCCCCGACCCCCAGATTTTCCCCCAATTAAGGATACTATCCCAGAGGGCTCTCGAACCCACAGGGCTGACTCACAGATACAGTGAAACAGAAAATAGTTATCTCCCACAGCTGGATTCGAACTCGGGTCCTTGAAGTTAGTAGAACAGTACTACAGTGTTTTACAAGAAAAATAAAACTTATAGATTGACTTTAACTTAACTTAAATGCTCTGACTAACTAAATTTACACTATTATACAAAAGAAGAACATAAAATTAAAAAAAAGTTTAGTTCAAACCCCACGTAGTTCTCGGGTGTACTCATGCACAGGGTTGTCAGTTATCTCTTTTCCAGCCACCTTGTCACCTCCTCAAGAAGTATAAAGACGACCTTTGCCAACTCTCACTTTCTAGGACGTCCTGAAGACAAGTTCTGTCCGCAGTGCACAATATCCCCACTTCTAGTGTTAATGACCGCCCCTTGAAGTAGAACACCATAATTTAGAAAAACAAAACGTAAACGATAACATTTCTTATATGGCGGTATTTCAATACGAACAGTGAAAACACAGGCCCTGATAAACTATAATCATTTAATATTGAATAATCATAACGTATTCAAAAAACCAAACAGTAACCTTCTCAAAACAATGCCCCATTATCTACGCCAATATCGCCAGTGTTTTATTTAACAATGACAGCCGTAAAAAGATCTCAGAAATTATTTAACTATGTACACCGAATAAATTTTTAATATACTGTTAGTAATTATTTGAATGTGGCAGAAATTCCCTACTAAACAAAAAAAAAATCGTTGAAATGGGATAATTATTGACAAAGATGTGGTATACTAAACGTTTTACCTATATTTCTTAGAAATTTTGTTACAGAATCTGTAAAGAGGACAACTAATATGTATATGTAAATGTTTAAATTAAACTAAATTGATATTAAACATTTAGTTGTGTTCATTCATTCTATTTAATGTATACATAAATAATTATTTTTTTATAAATAATTCAAATTTTATCCATTATAGTCTCAAAACCTTTTATTTCTCTTATAAGTCCGACGTTTCGGCCAATCCAGCCATCTTCAGGGACAATCTACTTAATACAACTTTGAAACTATATAATTTAAACAACTCTAACTTCATGCAGGCTATTCTGCCCAGGTCAAAAACATCAAAATCTAATTAGTCAATATCGCTTAAAACAAAGTAAAAATCATTCATCAGCAGACACTATTTCCTAAACTTTTATCACAACAATTTGTTAAATATAATGTGTTACGTAAAATATTCGGACATAAAAAAAAAATTAGTCAACAGGAGAATTGAGTAAGCTACTCAACGCTGAATTGAAGGGAATGCACCCGGTAAATTGGAGATAACGATTGGTGGTATCGGCATTGAATCTTCGGGTTCACTAAACCTTTATCATTATTAACATTCTCAAAACCCTTTTTTCAATATTTTACCCCTCTCATTGGTGCAGTGAGTGGATGTTAATACAAGTTTCTCTTGACTCCCGCTGGAATACGCAAATAGTGTCTGCTGATGATTGATTTTTACTTTGTTTTAAGTGATATTGACTAATTAGATATCGATGTTTTTGACCTGGGCAGAATACCCTCCATGAAGTTAGAGTTGTTTAAATTATATGGTTTCAAAGTTGTATTAAGTAGATTGTCCCTG
>NW_027115366.1:1970722-1975735 GCF_000696795.3 Halyomorpha halys | reverse complement strand
CGTCTTACTTATTATATAATTTTCATTTTAGCTTGCTGTACTAAAACGTAAACAACATTATTGTTTATGTTGTAGCGGTAGAGATTTTCATTTAATTTTAGCTACAGTAGGGCGTTGACATTTCCCTCGGCCGCAAAGCCTTAAAGTGTTTGGGGTAAGATAAATACCGTTCCCCTGCCGGCTGTCTGCCAGTTTTAAAATTAGAAGTAATTGTGCGAAATTCCATATGAATCATCACTAAACCCATATACCTTCATGTCACATATTTTTATGATTTTTTGTGCATTATGACAAATTTATGTGTTTTATAGTTTTTACATGACTCATTTTTTAATATTGATTTTTAAAAATCAAAATTGCGGAAATATATATATATTAATTTTTTTTTTTAATTTTTAATATTTATTATTTTTTTTTTTTTGCTTGGCTGTACAGACTTTGTAGATCTTTGACCTCTCGCAGCCTTCTCCACGCCTGCTTATCTTGGGATACTTTCCAGTTTGCTGGAGGCAGCTCTTTCACGTCTTTGTTGGCATTCATTGCTGTGTAGAGGTGAAGTCATGGATTGCTTCGAGCAACATGTTATAAGCACAAATTTTGATTTATCCTTAGTTATAAGTTTATCGTTTATAGTTGCCCACGCTCAGCGGAGAAGGGGTGAGGAGTCAAAGTGAAATAAAAACAATATATAATCGCAAAAGGAAAAAAAAAGAATAAAGTACTCCTTAGGCGCCACGTTATTTTTTTTTTTTTGGAAATAACGAAAACCCCGAAGCATTATACCCACAATATAACTAAAATATACCCCTATATAAACAATTGTTGAATCATGACCACTGGCGAGTACCTTTACATGGAGATAACAGAAAATCTTGGGGTATTACCTACCCACATGTTGAATTATCGTAATATTCCTTGAACAACAACAAAAAAACATAAGTAAATTAACAAGTTGAAAGCAGAGAAACAACAGCAGAACTATGTGTACAAAAGTTTAAAAATAAGAAGAAATAAATATATACAGAGAATGAAAAAGGGAAAAATAGAATTGTTATCAATTAATAAAACAATTAAAACTTATAGGTTGACTTAACCTGAACCTTAATAACTATATTTACATTATTATCCAAAAGAGTATAAAAGTGAATATAAAATAAAAACAAAATAAAATTTAGTTCAAACCCCACGCAGTCCTTGGGTGCACTCCAGGCCGAACATAAGGTTGTCCGATATTTCCTTTCCGGCCACCGTCACACCACTCCAGAATTAGAGAGATGTAATGCCCCAACTCTTCTATCCAGGACGTGCTGAAGATTCGTTGCTACGCACTCCACTATATCTCCACTTCTAGTGTTATTTACCGTTTATTGAAGTAAAACACCATAATTTTGAAAAACAAAACATATATGAGAACATTTCTCATATGGTGATATTCCGGTTCAAACAGTAAAGACAGAGGGCCTTTAAACTATTACCACTTCACATTGAACAATCGTAACGTGTTCCAAAATCAAAACTGTCGCCTTCACAAAAACAAAACCCACTCGTCAGAACATATCGCTCCTGTTTTGTTTTCACCATGATAACCGTAACAACTCTTGTCTACGCAGATATCCCCAGTGTTTTTATTTCACCATGGCAACCGTAATAATGTCCCTCCCATCTTAAACTCCTTGCCTTCATATCAGGAGATATTGACATACCAGTCTCTGAAGGCAGGTCACTGTTAGTTCTTCCCCTCCTTGTGTTAAGGCTCTGATCCCAGATCGCTCCTGTAATTCTACTGAGGATTTTCCTTTCAAATCCCTGGATTCTGCTTCCTAGGGTACCTGTTAGAACCCAAGTCTCACAACCGTAAATCAGAGCTTTATCATGGCATTGCATACCCTTAGCTTCAGTATTCTAAAGAGAAGAAATCTCTGTTCGCTTGTTATACGGTGGTCTGTCTCAGTCCATAGATCATTTATTGTGGAGGCGAGATATTTGAAGCCGTCAACTTTTGGGAGCGATTTTCCATCCACGCAGATCATATTCATGTCGTTAAGATGGATTTTTCGGCTTACAATCATATGCTTCTGGTTAAGTAAGGCGCCCCCTAACTTCTGAATAAGACATTCATGATGCCATCTAGTGGCAAAAATATGCAGTAGGAAGTCTCGGCAGCTATCTTGGACCCCAAAGCAAAGGGGCTAGTACCAATCGAGAAACCATCCATGAGAAGAAGAGTACAGAACTCTTCAAGAAGGTCTCTTCTCATAATGATGAGGGAGTAAATCCTTAGACTCAGGCGAGAGAGGTGGCGGCGGAAAGAGGATGAGAAGAGAGAACCCTCCTTCCATAATCACATTCACATCACAACTAACCTTCAAGCTCCATATAATCAACCAAGTAAAATGTAACCTTCTTCAATTAATGTAATAAAACCAAATTTACAACAAACCAACTAACATGTTTTGTAACTATTTTGTTCAAACTGTACAGCTAATTGTTTCAGAAAACTTTAAAGAGAATAGAGCTTAATTCATTTTAAAACTATTATATCAATTTATTTAAATACAGTCCACTCCATCATTACCAGCAAACTATCAGTAATTCCTAAATTTAAACCAGCTTAACAGCATATAATAATTAATTTGGGTAATATCCCCCAATTTTTACTCCTGAGAATACCTAAATTAAACAGCTTCATTTACCTTCAAGTCGGTTTCCTCTGCTCCTCTTTCTAAAATCTTTGCGAGTCTTTTGTCTAGTGTCATCTTGTTAACTTCCAAGGTTCTGCCATGTCGTCCGCATATGCTACAATTTTGGGTCTCAACCTGACGGGCATTCCACCGTTTTCGCGTAATGTTCTTCTTATCAATTCATATATTTATATAATTATTTTTTTAAATAATTTATTAATTGTTATTTACAACTGTATACACATATATACAACAAGTAAATTTGCTGTAGGTGACACAGTGACATGGTACAAACATGTGAAGAATCTACCCACTGATATAACTCCAATAACATTTCTTGAGGAGAAGATCTCGCAGCCATCTTCTTTTCAGACGCCTAGGAGGATTATTAGGTAATGAAGTAGAAGCCAGGTTAAAAACAAGTGGATTTGGGTGGTTGAGAAGTTTATCATGGAAGGAATGATATCTGGTTCTGGCCAAATCGGCAACATATGGAACATTGAGGTCCTGATGGATGACTTGATTTGTGACAAAGTAAGGAGCATTATGGATATTACGAAGGATTTTGACAGTAATGATTGGATTCGGGAGGAGTTTCATAGTTTAGTGGAACCCCAAAGCTCAACTCCGTATATACATATAGGCCTTATAATAGTCATGTAGATCAGTCTTTTGTAATAGATTGGCAATTTAGACCGTTTGTCTAGTAAATGTTGTAATAGTCGGAATCGACGAGCAGTTTCTTGTCTTTTTAGTCTTGTATGAGAATTCCATGTCAGTCGTTTGTCCAGATGTAGTCCTAAGTAACGGATCTGTTCGACAGGAATAAGTGGGGTATTATTAAAGAATACTGTAGGTTTATGACGAAGGGTAAATGTGATTTGGCGGGATTTATTGGAATTAATATATAATTATTTAATATTGCAAACATATTTCTGAAAAGAAAACCTAATATTTAAACAATTTATACCATAAAAATACTGTATTGAAAATAATTCACATGAAAATTATTTAGGTTTTTATCGCTTGCTCTAGAGAGAACTCCTCCACTAAGACATACATCTCAAGCGCCAGAATAATGAGAAGTGCCGGTCCCAGACTGAAATGAAATTCTTTTTACGAGAGAAGTAGACGTGACTAAGATAAAATTCATGAAACTGGATGGGAGGAGGGGGGCCAGCTTCGCATGTGGAGCACACTCCTTACCCCGCTCTAGATTACCGGGACCCTTTGGGATAATGTAGTTTTGAACAAGGCCTTCGGTTGCGCTCGGTGGACGGATCTTCTCTTCTAGGAGTCTTAGTTTTTAAAAATGTTGAAAAAAAAATTATATTAATATAAAAAATTATAAACCTTACGAACACGAAAGCAGGATGGCGATTTTATCTACAATTTAGGGTAGAGTATAATGCGGTCAAAATCCTTCTCATTAGCAAACAGAATATTTAATTAACAAAACTAGTGCAGTGATCGCATCACGTATCTCTTAATCACCACACTACTTTAAATTAAAATTAACCTTGCCCGCTTCAGTATAGAATTTTTTTCCAATACTAATTTTCCAAATGTGCCTTTTAGCGGACATATTAACTAACTCCGATTTCAACAGTATCAAAAAACTACTTTTAATATTATTTCTCTTTATAAAATTTCAACAAGTTTCTTTTAAACTATGGCAAAAATATAACAGATTACTAAAATTTACATTCTTCTCTTATTTATTGAACTGTTTATTTATTTATTGAAATTTACAACTGCAAAAAAAATATAATAAGTAAATTCGATGAAAGTTTCAGAACACTTGTTGATCCTGGGAAAAACCACCTAGTGGTGGTAATTCAATCATTGATTTAAATTAGCAGGTCCTGTGGCCATCTTCTTTTCAGACGCCTCGGATGATTATCAGGGATTGTAAGGATACATTTTGGTAGGTATATTTACAACAATGTTGCTTATTTGGCCAGAACTAGATACCAATCCTTCCATGATAGACTTCCCAACCACCTAAGTCCACTTGTTTCTAACCTGGCTTCTCCTTTATTATCTGATGATCCTCCTAGGCGTCTGAAAAGAAGATAACCTCGAAATTTCTTCTAGAAATGCTATTGGAGTTTTATCAATGATTAAATTCTCTAGATGTCTTTATTAAGCTACTATAAAACTAACATCAAATTTACTTGCCGTATATATTTTTAATTTAGTTGTGAATATCAATAAATAAATAAAAATGAAAAATATTCTTTGATATTTGAATTGTGGTATTATCAATAATACCAATTTGATTTATTTCAGTCACACACATCAACATGACTACCACAATATCATTAAAAAA
>NW_027115366.1:1964635-1970672 GCF_000696795.3 Halyomorpha halys | reverse complement strand
TAATTATTTTATATATTTTTATAACTCTCTGTATTAAAGAAGGTACACTCCCAGAGCTTCCAAGAAGGGGCAGATACCTCGCAGTTACCGCACGACCGTCCAGTATTGCGGGCACGGTATATCCGTAGCGCCGACCACATCCGCCTCCCTTATTCTGAACCTAATCGTTAAATATTCAGGAGCAGGATTAAAAATTAGCTCGGAAGTGAGGGAAGGATAGAATTCTTTCGTAGATATTTTTAAAGCCGTCATTCTACCCAAGAAAATATTCGATTCTAGTAGAACTGGAATTTATTCATCTCATAGAACATAAATTTGCAAATAATTTAAAAAAATTAAATAAATTTAGAGAAATTTTCAAATGTATAAAAAAATACAATAAGTAAACGTAATAAATGTTTCAGGAAACATGATAATCTTGGGAAGGAACCACCCAATGATGGTACTTCAATCATTAATTTTAGAGTTTATTTGTGACGTAAAAAAGAGCATCAAGGATTTTATGGAGGATATTAGGTTGTAAGAATTGGATATGGGAGGAATTTGATGACGATGGAAACCCAGAGCTCAATCCCGTATGTCAAAATTGTTCTGATTATTATAGTAAATAATAGATTTTTTAGTAGTTCACGAGAAGTTTGGAGCATTTATCAAGTAGGTGTTGTAGTAATCGAAATCTACGAGCAGTATTTTGTCGTTTCAGTCTAGATTGGGGATTCCAAGTATGTTTCTTGTTTTTTGTTCGACAGGCATTATTGGGTTATTTAAAAAGATACCTCAGGTCAGAAGAGTAGAAGTTTACCTCGGAGAGTATAGGAACCATTTATTGAATGCCAAAGTGTTATTGAATGAAAATATTAAGAATGAAGGACAGAGTAAGCCATCATCTAAACTCAAAGCTTCATATTTCGGATAAGTAAAATAAAAAACTATTTGATAATTATGGTAACATAAAAACATTTATCCGACTAACGAGAAGAAGAGATTAAGCAATAGCACGCTATTTAACAGATAATAATAGGAGGAGAAAGAAAAATACCACACATTTAATGGTTCCTTTTTATTTTTTTAATGGTATTTACAACTGTATTCACATAAAAATACATCCAGTAAATTTTATGTATGACCATAATAATATAATACAGGGGTGTAAAGGAAGTACTAATAATATTCCCACATTAGAAGGTCTAAAGGTCATCTCCTTTTGAGACAACTCGCCGAATTGTCAGAAATGGAAGACGAAGCAAGGTTAGAAACTAGTGGGTTTGGGTGGTTAGGGAGTTTATTATGGAAGGAATGATATCTGGTTCGGGCTAGATCGATTACATATGGAACATTAAGGTTTTTATGAATGATTTTATTTGTGACAAAGTAGGGAGCATTGAGGATTTTGGATTGTAAGGGTTCTATAAGAGAGTAATTCGAAGGTTTAGTGGAGCCTCAAAGCTCAACTTCGTATGTCCAGACTTTTTTTTATGACTCGCTGGACACCCCCCAACCTTATGGTTAAACATCATTGACTGACACACTAGCACTAAACTGACAAGACTGAAAGGCCTCTGGAGCAGAGATCTTCAATAGAAGGATTCTCCATTCATAAATTCCTGATAATCCTATGCGGAGGTTTCCACATGAATCACTACACTAAATGCCAAAATGCATATGTAAAATTTAAAAATAATGATTAATAATAATAATACATTTATTTATATATAATCTTATGCTGAGATATTAAGTAAGATTAATTTATAAATAATATAGGAAAAATTGTATGTGAACAATTATAGTTGGCCTTGATAGGATTTTTGCTAATGAAATAAATAGAAAAATTGACAAAAATGTAGTTATGATAAATAATTTTTAAATGCTTGAACTGAGTGGAGGAAGGTTACAAGCATTGTTGTGATAAAAGTTTTAAGGAATAGTGTCTGGAGATAAATAAATTGACTTTGTTTTTAATTGATAATTGACTAATTAGGTAATTAAACATATGTGGGATATACTTATTATCAAAAAAATATTTTTACCTAAATTCATAGATATTGATATTTTTGACCTAGGCAGAATACCCTGCATGAAGTTTAGAGTTGTTAAATTATATGGTTTCAAAGTGATATTGAGGTAAGATAAATTATAAATAATAATGTTAAGTATTTTGAATTGTTTGTAGGATCATACATGTAATAGAAACTGTTTTGTAGTAGATTGTCCCTGAAGATGGCCGGATTGGCCGAAACGTTGGACGTATAAGAGAAATAAAAAGTTTGAGACTATAATGGATAGAGTTTGAATTAATTATTTAAATAATAATATATTTTTTCAATTGAACTTTGAAACGACCAATGTACTTCTATTCTTTCTCTTCCAGCCTTTTCTACAACTACTGGGCCACACTACTAGCGACTCCTAAATTTTACTATTTTAATTGTAACCCAATTTGAAGGCATATTAATTGATCGATAAGTTTCTCCAGAAAGAAAAGAGTTATCTTCCCAATGACTATTGGTTAGATACAGCCATGGGGTAACCCAGTGGGCAGCTACCTTTCCTCCTTGAAGATAAAAAAAAATTACTAATCTAATAAAATATTTTTTTTTTTCAAGCAATTACCAACAATTACAACTAATAAAGCACTATGACAATTATATATTGTATTCTTACTTATATTATTATATTGTATAGTGTATTGTATATTAATATAGATGTCTCATATTAAGAGAACATACTATTAGAAGTAGATAACAAATTTTTGTGCAATTGCATTTTTACGTTTCCTAGCTCCAAATTCAACCAAATCTCAACAGAAATTCGAATCATGGAAATACCTTCAAATAACCACGGGTGTACCCAGAGGAGAGTAGAAAGGGGCAGCTGCCCCCCCCCTTTGAATTCAATAAAATTATTAATTTACGAAAAAAAAAATTTTAAAGCAAATACTAATTGTAATTAATAAAGCACTATGACAATTATATATAATATTAAAAATTTAGTTTTTATTCACCTTTTCCGTGCTGAAATCTCACAACCTGATTTACTATGGCTCCTCCCTCCCTGCTTGACTAAGGTCCCTTCCCCTAGTTTTGTTCCAGGGTACGCCATTCGATACTCCTCTATCAGTAACTTAATCAAGGATGCTTAAGGATAAAATAAGTTAAGAAAATAACGAACTGACTCCAATTTCAACAGTGCTCAGAAAAGTACTTTTTATATTATTTCACCCTACAAAATTTTAACATTTTTCTTTTGAAAAGTATGGCCTAAATATAAAAAATATAAATGATTACTAAAATTTACATTCTGCACTTAACCATTCGTTGAATGCTAAATTGTTTTTTAAGAATGGAGAACTGAATTAGTCATCCTCTAAAGTGAAGGCTTCACAAAACAGGAATCAGTCCCACGAAATGAAAACCTGACCCCCCGCCATAGTTAGAATTGTGTAGTACTCTGTAGATAAACTCCACATGACAGAAATAACCAGAAAGTTGGGGGGGGGGGAGAGGAAACTTTCTTAAAATACAAAGTTGTACTGCCCAACTTCATTGGACTGCTAGTCACACAGCATACTTATTTTAGTCTAATCAGACGATATTGTTACTCTTACGATAAATAAGTCTAGCCAGGTTTACAATAGTAATTATAAACATTAGCAATATATAACACAAGAACATGAATTTTTTTTGGTTGGTTCATTTCTTTGGGTCTTTTATTTCCTTATCCCCTTTCTCTCTTTTTTCCTTTTCCTTTTCTTCTTTATCCCTTTCATATATTGGTTTCAACTCAATGTGCCTTTTACAGAATTATGGATAAAATAGTGATATATAAAAAATACTTAAGTGGCATATATAAATTTTAAAAATTCAACAAACTATGTTTTTTTTTATTTATTGATATGCATAAAAAATACAACAAGTAAATTTGATCATAATGACATCATGTTAATGGTATGATACAGCATGTAGAGAAACTACTCAGTAGTAGAACTCTAAAAACACTTTACAATCTCATGACGGTCACGAGGCCATCTTCTTTTCAGGCGCCTCGGAGGATTGCCAGGAATGGAAGAGAAAGCAAGGTTAGAAACCTTGGGTTTGGGTGGTTAGGGAGTTTATAATGGAAGGAATGATACCGGGTTCAGGCTAGATCGGTTACATAAGGAACATTTAGGTTTTTATGGATGGTTTTAACAAACTTTATTAAAATAATATACAATAAATATAGGATAGATATTAAAATATTTAAAAAAAAGTCGGTAGACTCTCAAGAACTATTGGTTGGATATAGCTCTGTCACTAACTTTATGGAGGTATAGTCCAGGTACTCCATGTAACCCAGTATCTGTTGTTAAATCGCTTACGGAGAAGCAATATTCAGAATCTTTTAGAACGTATCTGCTGAAACAAGATTTGCCGCAGTATCCATAAGCACTTTTGGCATGTTCATTAGTATCCCAACGACATTACAAAGTTTCAGAACTTTGGGAATTGTGTCCAGAAAGAAATATAATTTCACTGGACTACTTTAGCATGTAATGAATATAATATTTTTATGGAATAACAAATGGAGATGAAAAATTTTGTTGTATTAATTAGCAATACTACCAAAGTGCTACGACACTATTAACTTTTCAGAACAATGTTTAAATTATTCGTAATTTATTTTTTTTTTTTTATGAATACTCGCTAAACCTACCTACTAGCTATAAGCAAATGTTTCGATAGTAATATGTTAAGTGGAAAATGTAGTGTTAAATTTAAATTATTTCCTTCTTTTAGCATGTCTAAACGATATAACATATAACATGGTTGAGATACGATTACTAGGTCTGCTAAATGGAGAATGACGTCACGCAACAGACCAGCTGACCTCCACACCATTTTGTCTGTTGTCGTTTTGATAGGTTAGTTGCTCGTAGTTCGTGTTTTTTTTTTGTTTTTTTGACGTTTTTAAACTTTAGTAAAGTAATAGATAAAAATAATAATAAAGTAACAGGAAAAAAAAAACAGGAGAGGAAACAAGGAACAAGTGAAGTGGAGGAAAGATGATGAGATAAAGCTGTTGGAGATTTTATTATCTTTTGTTTGAAAGTTGTAAATATAAATGAAAGAAGGGAAAGTGGTTTGTAAAAAGTTTTAAAACTAGGATATCAATTTATTAAAAACAACTTATATGTGACAAGGGCAATTAGCCTGCAATTTTGGGTTTTTTAAAAAGCAATGACATCAATATTGAAGGCTGTATCCTTGAGAATGGCCTGAGGGCCGAAACGTTGGAAAATTTTAAAGAATAAATGTTGAGAGAAAAAAAAATGGATCAAAATTGTGTTAATTTGATAATAAACTAAACCATTCTCAAACAATCATATATAAAAAATAATTAAACTAATATTATTTTTCTTAATTAGATTGCTCAAAGGTATATTTAATATTATTGTTAGTTATGAAAGTATTTTTCGTCTCGTAGAACTCAAAAAGAAAGTGATCTCATTTCATCGAGAGAAAAAAAAACAATATAGAAGTTAAAACATCCTGTCTCTGAACTTTTTACAACCCGGAGATAAGGAAACAAATGAAATTTCTCTTGAAAATGAAAAAAAAATGTTATCAGTAATGATCTAAATATTGACTTTTCGTGTAAATTAAGGAACAAAGGAAAAAAAGAAACCAAAGAAAAGGAAATAGAAACTTCCTTAAACGAAAACACAACTTTATGAAAACAATGAAGGGATAAAATTAGTCTGGTAGGAACCAAAGCCAACTGACGGCTTTTACATTCTCCCTTCATCCAATGCAATAGAACAAGAAATCTTAAATTTAATTAATCATTATTAAGATAAACTTCATTGATCCACTTTTTCTCCCAATTTTTTTTTTTAAAACCTTCAACGTTTTAGCCCTCATCATGATTGAAAATGATTTTCTGACACAAATATCGATTAAGTAAATAAACTTGATCTTCGGCTCACTGCATGCATAAGTCATATTTTATTATTTAAATAGAAATTTTAAATATTCATGTAAATGGATGAGGCACTAAA
>NW_027115366.1:1960728-1964289 GCF_000696795.3 Halyomorpha halys | reverse complement strand
AGAGAAAAATATAAAAGATATAAGACTACAGTCATCATCATAAGTAAACCTCTTTGAAAGATAAAAATATATTAAACCAATAAAAGGATGTAATGATAAAATAAATAAAAATTAAAATGATACTGGTTGGTTATAAATTTTTACAAATAAAATTAACCTCTGGCTAAAAAAAAATTATGAATAATAAGGGTAGATACTATTATAATATTGCAAAAGATAATTAAATATTAGTAGAAGTTGATTACAAATTGCTATAATATGTGGGTTATAGAAACAGAAAGATATGATGATATTTGCTTTGGTGGAGATGTACAGATTGACATAGATAACAGTTAGGTAGATGAATTGATGAAGATGATAAAGATGTAGATAAAGGTTAAATAGATTGAAGATAGGTAGACTGGTAGGTGAAGAAAGAAGAAATAAAAAAAGAAATTGCACACACCCTACTAGGTAAAGTGAACAGACACTGTTATCTATAATCCAAAGAGGTTTCCACTGCATCTGCTAACTAACAATAACTTACTCAAAGAGTTTTATATTACTGTAATACATTTACAGTATTGTGCATCGTTTAAGGTAGTAAGGAATAAAATAAATGGGAAAATAAACATAATTAAAGTGAGTTTGTAATTTATCAAATTAACGTAATGGGAAAAAAGAGGCCTAAATAATCTTGATTAATTGTTTATTAAAATAATCGTGAGATAGTTTACCGTGGATCACTTATACGAGGAGAAGATGGTTGGGGGTGCAGTCAAAAAATCAAGTCAAATCTGGTTCTGTTCTTAGCACTTATGAAGGATAGAAATTCTGGCCGAAAACTTGGCACGTTTACTTCAACTTATTTGTTCAATTGCCTATCTATACATTTTATTTTCCACTTTTTTCATCACTTTGATTTTGCTGATTCCATTCTGTAAGATTATTAACTTTCTGTCATTCTGTTTTTTATTTTCTGTATTCATTGGTTGTTATCTTGTTCAGTTCTTAGCCCTGATGAAGGCTACAAACTCTAGACGAAACGTTGGCACGATTAAATAAGTTACTTCAACTTATTTCTGTTGTATTTTGACCACATTGTGTTATATTTATTAAAGTCTTTCATAGTTTATATGTCTCCATTATTTTTTTTTCTGTTAATGATGGTTATAGTAAGGTGAGGTAAGTAAGTGAAAGTTGAATGATGTACGCGCTCACCATTTTTTTTTTCTGAACTTTGGCGTTTTTGCCGCACTGTATGTAACATAAGGTTTTTCACCACGCTGTGTATTGTAGCGTAAGAATTTTCACCGCCCCGTGTATTGTAGCATGAGGATTTTCGCCTCACTGTATTGTAGAATAAGGATTTAAGCTACGTTTTTGTTCTGTTTAGTCTGAAATTTTATATAGATATAATTTTGGAGAGCAAGGTAGGTTGAAAAAAAACTTAACTTAACTCTTTGTTTTTTAATTTAATAATTTTTTTTTTTATTTCTTGATAGACATTACTCTTGGGGCCACAGCCTGGTTTTCCTAGGGACACCCTTACACTATGCCCAGAATAAGCTGAGTTCTTCGGATAATTCATTTGGGTATTAACTATTGCGCTTGGTAGAGGGTGAAAACAAATAAATGATTACAACTGGTACACTAGGTAAGGGAAAACAAAACACACTCAACTAGCTAAGATCACCATTACACTGTTATCTCCAATCCAAAGAGGTTATAATGCAGTAGTTAGGCATTACCTCTAAGCAACAGCACACTTAGAGATTCTTACACTATTGAAATACGGTGAGTTTGGAATTTATAGTTTAGAATTAATGGAATTGGGGTAATGGAATAAAACTTGTCTGAACAATTACAATCTACCACATTGTTGTGAGCAATAGGTAATAGTGATGAATGATCATTCATACTAAAATAGAATAAAATAAAAATAAATACTCAAGAGAACAGAGCTGATAAGTCCCCAGCGTATCCCTCTCGCCGCATCTCTTGTAGTGAGCCAGTGGAGGCTGAGCAAAACTCAACTCTAGCTTTTATTTTTGTTTAACAACAAGCAAAGTAAACTGGGAGTGTAATTAAAACGAATTTTCTCCTAATGCACCCGATTCCTCGGATAGAATTCCCACCCCGCCCCCGGCTTACCTAACTAACTGGTGGCGCGCTCTAATTAGCTGCGATAATTAATCGAACAGCTGTAATTGATTAGGCTAATTAATGTTCAAGTTGGCCCAGCCCTTGGAGGCCAAGAACTTTCTTCCCTTCCAAGTTTAATATAGCAAAAGGAGGAGGAGGAAAAATGGCGCCTACTAAATATCAACAGGAACGGAAACTTGAATCCTCGCCTGGTTCGTTCACCCCCGCCAGAGCTGGGGAATCGTTATCCTTCTCTAAGGTGGCGTAATAGGGCTGTGACATAATACCAACGCATGCTCTGCCTAAAGGACAACTTCAGGGGGGGGCTCTTGTTCAATAAATCATCTCGGCAGCTTTCACTTTCCTCATATTTTTACTTTACTATGCAGTATCAGTATCAGCATCTCTATCAATAGTCTACTTAGTACAAGAGCCGGGAAAAAATAAAGGCAGTTATCTCACCCCAATTTTTGATTACTTTAATGAAAACTATGTATAATTAATAGTCAAAATTGATGAGTCTGCCAAGTATAGGTAGTGGAATAAAAAATGTCGGCTGTATCAAAACCTTAAAACAACATTAATTTTTCATTCGGGACTCTATATCTCAAAAACTACCAACAACGCTAGAAAATCTAAAAGATCATCATTTAAACTAGAGTAAATTTGCTAAAATGCAACCCCTACTAGAGCTATTTACGTTCAATAGTTTTTGAGATATAGCTTTTTAAAAAGCAAAACTTCATAAAGATGTCGTATGGGACGTCCTGAAAGATCAGTAGTTAGTGAATTTATTTTGCAAAATTTATATCTCAAAAGCCATTTGACTTACAGATGTCTATTAGCACTCAAATTAAAGCTAGTTTAATCAGCTATAAAAAAGTTTATGACCTTTACCTTCGTAGGAATAGTAGTTCTCATAATATTAGCTAAAATAAATTGATTTATAGTTGTTCGGACAAATTTTCATTTGCCAAATTTATATTCATATGTGAATATCATAAAAACTACTACCCCTACGAAGATAAGTGTCATAAACTACTTTATAGTAAGTTAAATTTCCTTTATTTTGAGTGCTGGCAGACATATGTGCGCTGCATAGGTCTAGAGATATATTTTTTCAAAAATCCATCATTTTATACGAATAACTAGAAATTAAAATTATGTGAGTTTATTTTGTCAAATATCATTAAAAAAAACTGCTACTCCTACAAGGATAATTGTTATAAACTATTTTATATAAATTTAACTAGCTTTAATTTGATTCTTGGAAGATATCTGTACGTCCAATGACTTTTGAAATAAAGTTTCTTATAAATTAAACCTGTTGTTCGAACAACAATAAATCAATTTATTTTAGCAAATATCATGAAAACTTATATTCCTACGAAGGTAAAGGTCATAAGCTACTTTAAAGCTCGTTAAACTAATTTGAGT
>NW_027115366.1:1954599-1960148 GCF_000696795.3 Halyomorpha halys | reverse complement strand
ATTTCATGAAAACTATTACTCCTACGAAAATAAACATCGTAAACTACTTTATAGCTCATTAAACTAGCTTTAATTGGAGTGCTAATAGACATCTGTACGTCAAATGGTTTTTGAGATACAAATTTTGCAACATTTTTATGAAGTGTTGCTTTTTAAAAAGCTATATCTCAAAAACTATTGAACGTGTATAGCTCTAGTAGGGGTTACATTTTAGAAAATTTACTCTACTTTAAATGATGATCTCTTAGATTTTCTATTGTTGTTGGTAGTTGTACAGATATATAGAGCTCCGAATGAAAAATTAGTTTTTTTTATCGCTTTGAAACAGCCGCCAATTTTAATTCCTCCTACCTATACTTGGCAGACTCATCGCGGCTATCTTGGGCTCTTGTATTAAATAGAAATATCTTAAAATTTAGCTGCACCAAGCAGTTTGTGTAAATAATAACATTAAAAATAAATAATAAATCGGTCAATGAATTATTGTATAAAATATCTGGAAAACAGTTACTTAGGGTCGCTATGTTTTTTTCATAATTCATAAAGTATTACAAATAGATATAACATCATAAACTACTTAATCATAAGGTGTAAATAGTTGACCGTTGATATAAGGAAAAGATGGTTGAGGGGGCGGTTAGAAAAAATACACAAATAAACGAAACGTATTTAATTATATTATTTCAATTTCTTGATACAAGGTAATTATTTATTAAATAAATCACAACTTGTATCCTTTTTGTCTCAACACTTTTTATTTTTCACCAGTCCAACGTTTCGGCCATTTTAGCCATCCTCAAGGACATCTTCAATTATAAATTCTTCCTCACATTAAATTTAGAATTACTTTTGCAGGCTATTCTGCCCAGGTCATTCATTAATTATAAGTTAAAAACCTTCAATTATAAATTCTTCCTCACATTAAATTTAGAATTACTTTTGCAGGCTATTCTGCCCAGGTCATTCATTAATTATAAGTTAAAAACCTATATTTTTAAATATCTAATTCTTCTTATATAAATTTATCCACACAAAATCACTACCATATACACAAACCATTTTTCAAAATTAAAGAAACGTATTTATTTTGACCGACGTTTCGGCCTTTATCAGATCTGAAAAAAACAAAACTAGATGACAGAGAGAAATGCTGCCCAAGTACATTGGTTTGCTATAACACAAAGCGTACTCATCAATCCATTTTGGACAAATATTCCAATGATATTATATTATATCATACATTAACATTTTCGTTTTTCAAGTAATAATCATCTTTAAACTAAATGTTATAAATTTTTTTAAACAATCCTATTTTATTTCTTATATATATTTTTTCCCTTCTTCTTCTCGCACAAAGCCAAATTACATATTTACCTACTCCTTCAATATGCTATTCTTCGTATTTCACTCCTTCTATTTCTAATATCGAAAAAGAAAAACCTAAAATTATTTCCTGTAAGGTTCATAAAACTAAAATTACCTAAATCGCACCATTATTAGCAAAGATTTGGAAATCCATTTCATCTTTAACTTCCGTCAAAACAGCCCTGACGAAGCCCTGCAACGTGGGGCGAAACGTTGGCTCAATAAAATAGTATAATTATTTACTATTTGAGTTTTTTTTTTAACCACACCCGGACCATATTCCATTCATTTTATCTTTATCTTAACATCACTGAACATGTATCACTCATAGGATTTATTTCAAAAAAATAATACCTATGAAGTTGAAATTATTCATAGTGGTTTCAATTATGATGTAGTTTTTGGCTGGGTGGCAAAGTACTCGTCTTCTAAGTGATTTAAAAAAATACAATATTATAAAACGAAGTGGAAAAGATCCTTATAGGTGTATCAACTAAATTCATAACAGTTATCAAATGAAAATCCATTGGCAAAGTTATTTTAATGATTAAAAACTCAAATACTTTATTTACACTATAATAACCTATCCAGTATCCAGCAAAATTTAATTTTTTTCAATGAGAATTATGCTTTTAATATAATTTGTAAAATGCAGTGTTAGGTGTTAAAATGGTTTCCTTTACTAAATATAATGGCCGAAGCTTGAATTAAGGACAAAGTTAATCGTAGCAACTTAACACTATATGAGGTCTTTAAGTTATGTACAAATGGAATGGAAGGAACGTCTTACTCATCTCCAGAAATTAAAGTCGTAAAGCACTAACTATCGTGCCTAGTATTCAAATATATAAGTTCCACATTCATTAAGCCAAACACGTCTAATAATAGGGATATTCATGATGTGAAAAATGCAAAAGGTTTTAACATAATAAATGTTATAAGGATTATTTCCTCCTTAACTTTATTATTAATCCATTACAAAAGACTGATCTACATGACTATTATAAGACCTATTTGGACATACGGAGTTGAGCTATGGGGCTCCATTAAACCATCTAATTCCTCTCGAATCCAATCCTTACAGTCCAAAATCCTTAATTCTCCTTACTTTGTCACAAATAAAATCATCCATCGGACCCCAATGTCCTATATGTTGCCGATTTGGCTAGAACCAGAACCAGATACCAATCCTTCCATGATAAACTCCCCAACCACCCAAACCAACTCGTTTCTAACCTGGCTTCTCCTTCACTACCTAATAATCCTCCTAGGCGTCTGAAAAGAAGATGGCCTCGAGATCTTCTCCTTTAGAAATCTTTTTGGAGTTCTATCAATGGGTAGATTCTCCCCATGTTTTTATCATGTCATAATATCACTTACAGCAAATTTACTTGATGTGTATATAAGTATACAGTTGTAAATATCAATAAATAAATTATTAAAAAAACAAAAACTTTATTATTATTTGTATACATTACTCTATTGAAGTTTACAAACATCGAAAACAAAAACAACTTAAAAAACAATATACAGAATTGTATGAAGCTCAGCTGGTCTGTTGCATGATGACATCATCCCCCATTTATTAGACCGATTAAAAGACTCCTTTTTTTATTTTAATAACTTTTTTATTTATTCATAGATATTACAATCTGCCACGCATTTTGCTGGTTCTTCTCTTATGCTTTTCTCCCTCATCCTGCCTTCCGTCCCTCTGCCTGAGTGTGGTGAAGAACTAATCACTTATGGTGAATGGTTGATCTCAGCAACAAAATGATGTGGCTTTTGAGACTACTCATTCTTCTGATGTACCGGCCAAGATGGCTACCGAGGGCCTACTGCTTCAAATAGGTGCCACTAGATGGCAGCATATTGAATTTCTATTGAAAATGTAAGGGGGATCTTCCTTAAATACTCAACATAATCCTTAGCACTGTGGGCGTGGCCTTTTTGGCTTCACTTCTGCATTGTAGGGTTATGCCGCCCCACTAGTAATAAGTAATAATTAATAACTTACTAACTAATACTAACGATCACTAAAAATCATTACATTACATATCTATCCTAACATAGTGAAAAAAAAAATGAAATCATAAAAGATAGGAAATGCATTATGAAAGATTTTAATTAATAACTAAAAGTGGAAAAAAATGTTTCCATAATTTTTTAAAGAAAATCATTTTGTTCAATTACTCACATTCCCATTAAATAAATCAATGTTTCCTTATACGAAATATAAAAGTTATTTTTAAATTGTTAGTTATTGTATCACTGCAGTGTTTAAAACTGTTTTTTCTTTAAATTTTTTAACATATCCTCTACATAAAAACCATTAATAGAGAGTTTTAGGATTTATTTGATTGATTTGATGGAATAAAATATTTTAAAAAATTAAGAAATTAATATTTATTTGAAAAAAACTTAAATAAATTTAAAAAATATATATTATGTAACAACAAATAATAAAATATTTTATGGGAAAGAAAATATATATATTTTAAATATTTAAATAAATATGAACCTTAAGTATGGTTTTGCCTGTGTATATTAATAAAAAAAATAGTTTAATTAAGGGAATTGATAATCTGATAGGAATTCTCCTAAATGTAAAAATTAATAGAAAATTTTATAAAACAAAATCTGCACATGATGAATTTCATCTCAACATTCTAATATATAAATGGATTTTAAGAAACAAATAAATATTTTTAAAAAAAGGTTTTAAAATTTTCAAATTAATTACGAAATATCGTTAAAATTAGGCAACCTTAATTAATTGTATTATTAGTAACTAAATTTAATTGTAGGACATCATTATCCTTTGTAATTTCTCAACTGAACCGTTACATTTTTCTCGGGGAAGGATTCGCTCATCTTTGTAAGGACTGGAATGCTGACAGCTGCCTTTGCCAAGGTCTTCACCTACTTACGTCTATCTTATCTGTCAGCACTTGTTCCTTCTTATAATGCCCTACTTTCTTCCTACTCGCTACAACACTAACAGCAATATTCTGTAAACATGTTACTAACATATACGTATGAAGTATTATGCATTACGAACTTTTTAGTTTTTTTTATTCACTAGAGTATACATCCAATATGGTCCGATAAAATGACATTTATCATAAAATAACATATTTTTACATGATAGATGTAAATGAAAAAGATACACTTTTGATTATTCGGGCGATGTGGAGGCTACTACGATTCATAAGCTAGAACAGTACAATATGAACTAATTTATTGTGATAAAACTAATCATTCAATAAAAAAAATACAAAATACTAAAATTAAAATAATTGAACCAGTAGCCTATACTGTAAAAAGGGTCTGTCAATAAGAGCAAAAATAAGACACTATAACACGGTTGTCAAACCTTTCTGTGTGGAATGGAGACCGCTTCTCTTCCTAGTTTAAGGGAACTTTTGGGAATAGGGAGGAAGATCTTGAGGAGGATTTATGGGCCAGTAAAGTTACCGTAAGGATATAGGCTGAGGTCTACCAGAGAACTATACAGAGACATGGATGACCTGGAAACGGACACTAGGTTAAGTAGGCAGCGTTTATACGGTCATATGGTAAGGATAAAACCGAGCAGAATTAATAGGGAGATCTTTGGGAAAATGTGAGGATATAAAGGGGGCGATGGGTACATTAAGCAGATGAAACAGAAAATAAAGAAACAGGGAAATTAGGAATCTCAAGTCGAGAGTGCCTCAATAGAAATGAATATAGGGAAAAGTTAAGCAAGATAAAGGTCCTTTTGGGTGCCAAAGAGGTGAGAAGGGCGAGAGTATGAATGAAGAGTTAGGAAGAAAGGAAACGAGGGGACTTTGTGGGAAACGCTGGGAAGAAATGATATTCGCGTGGTCTATAAGACCATTTCGTGTAAAAACACAAATAAATAAAGAATAATTGAATGAACTTATGAAGAAAATAATAATAATAAGCTAATGAATATGTAATAAATATGGAGTGACTAATTTTTTTTTTTATTTATTGCTATTTACAACATTATACTACATTTAGAAAATTTGATCTCAGTTAAAATGGAGTGTAACAGGCATGTTGAGAAACTACACATAGGTAGCACTTTCATGACGTTTTACATTAACAGGTCTTGCGGCCATCTTCTTTTCAGGGGTCTCAATAAATACACATATAAATAATATAAAAGTAATTAT
>NW_027115366.1:1951494-1954549 GCF_000696795.3 Halyomorpha halys | reverse complement strand
CATCCTTAACAATCCCTGATAATCCTCCGAGGCGTCTGAAAAGAAGATGGCCACGGGACCTTCTAGTTTAAATTAATGTTTGATGTACCACCAATGGGTGGTTCCTTCCCAAGATTTTCAAGTGTATATGAAACATACTTCATATTTACCTGTTGTATTATTTTGTACAGTTGTAAATTACAATAAATAAATAATTAAAAAAAAAATGTTCGATGTTAAAGTAAACTATTTCAGTGTTTTCACAATTCGTAATAAATGTGTTGTATTACGGGTTCCCAGTTTAGTATATTATATACCTTAATTATGAGAGCAGCGTAAGGTACTTGGATGTGGGATAGGTTTTTTACTCCTTAATTCCTTCGGGATATAATTGTTCGGAGACTTGGATTCAACTACTAGCGAAGAGAGACCTGCGCTGTGAGGTTACCTGTTGCTAGAGTGGGAACGCCCAGTAGTCATGGAGGGACGGAAGGGGCTACTAGGTCCCGCTGCTGTCTGGGCGGCTCACAAGGGTCTGCAATCGTGGGCCAAAGTCGCCCATACCAACCTAGTGAGTAGCCTAGTGACTTCTATATGTATAAAGTACTGTCTATATAGCGAGTCATTCCTAACAACTAATACCAAAAGGGTTAGTGACCTTCGAAAACATTCTACGTCTCAATACAATGTTTATTTTGTCCCAGAATCAAAACATAGAGTAAACAAAAAATTTATGAAAAAAAATTAATTCCTATACAAAAAATCGAACCAATAATTTATATATGAATACACAAATAAACATTTCACGATCATATTTATATTTCCATTTGATAAACCACTAACACTATAATAACTTTTTTTTATTGAGATTTTATTCATTTTCCTAATTAAGAAAGAATTTTGATCTCATAATATTTTTCTATATAACCATTATATCATTCAAGATTTATTTATTTATATTCTTCTTTTAACATTTTTTTAAATTTCTTTTCTTCTCAATTTTTTAATTGATTTATTATTAATTTCTGCCCCATATTTCCTGAAGGCTTAAATATAATTTGAAAAGTTAATTGTATGTTACAGGAAGGCATTTTGAGTATAATGCACCTTCTTACGTACTCCTGCAATATATATATATATATATATATATATATAAAGTAATAAATCTATGTATTAAAAAACTTTTCATTTTTTAAAGGAATATTTTTTAATAAACGTATTTCTACTCTATCATGATATCAGAAAATTACCCAAAATTAAATGTCTGTTATGAGTTTTGAAGTGATAATTACCTAAAATGATAACGCAAGAATATTACTCACATTATTAAAACAGATGGTTTTAAATGGTGCCATCAATTTCTAAAAGCCTCAAACAATAAATTCCTATAATAAATAATAATTTATTTAGATATACTTAGATCCTTATGTATATCGTATTCTTATACCATTTTTTTTTTTACTGCATCCTTTAGTTTTAATGCTCCTTTCATTTTTATATTCTTTATATTAAATATCAGGTTAGGTATTGTAGATACTATTGTATGTAGTATAATATTATATATTTCATTATTTTTTATATTTTATATTATATTATTATTTTTAATCAAACTGCACGTGATTTCGACTTACAGCACTTACTAGACAACAGTCTAAACTTCCAATCCTTTACAAAAGACTGATCTACAGGACTATAATATGGCCAATCTAGACATACGGAGTTGAGCTTTGGGGCTCCAATAACCTTCGAATTCCTCTCGTACCCAATACTTACAATACAAAATCCTTCTTTGAATCCTCAATGCCCCTTACTTTGTCACAAATAAATTTACTCTACAAACAAATTTACTCTACTTTAAATGATATGCAATTAGGTTTAGGGTGTAGTTGGTACTTTTATAGATATGGTGATCTGAACGAAAAGTTATTTTTTTAACGTTATGAATCCCTGGATATATTAGGAAAATTTGCACTTCATTAAATAATGTTCTTTTAGATTTTCTATTGTTGTTGATAGTTTTTAAGGTATAGAACTCTGAATGAAAAATTAATGTTTTTGTAAAGTTTTGAAACAGCCACTATTTTTTATTCCCTCTACGTATACTTGGCAGATTCGTCAATATTGACTATTAACTGTAAATAGTTTTCATGAAGGTAATAAAATATTGGGGTGAATTAACAGACTTTTTTTCCAATGGGCTCTTGTACTACATTACCGTACCTCCCCTCTACCTCGTTGATATATTCGAGAATCTGCTAATCGTCTTGTACATTGGTAGTACATCGATTACGATTTACGATCCGTAAATCACTTTCAGACTCGAACGGCCGAAGTGAACGCTCCAAAGAGAACGTTGATTGAGCGGGTTTTGATGGAGCCTTTGGAGACCTCGATAGGCGAGGAGCCCTAATCTGTCCTATCGTCGCTAATGGCGCTCTTTTTATAGCCTCCGATGAAAAACAGATTTAGCCCCGACGAATTCCTGTGTCCTTGATGAAGGAATAGCAATGGGACCTCATGTATCCTTCAGAGTGTGCATTATATTTAGTGAAATATCACCTAACACGATAAATAATCTAATATGCGTTATTCTTTCATATCAGGTTAAAGTGTGTTCCAAACCAATACTGTGTGTACGGAATTAGCACACGGTCCGGCAATAAATACTGACATTTACAACTGTATTTATATAAAAATACGTCTAGTGAATTTGATTTTAGATTACAATTCTATGAAACGGACACGTAGAGTACCCATGGTAGCACTCTATTAACATTTCTACATTAGAAGGTCTCTTGACCACCTTCTTTTTAGGCACCTGAGAAGATTGTTAGGAATGGATGATTTTATTTGTGACAAAGTAAGGAACATGGAGTAGTTTACGAAGGATTTTGGACTGTAAGGATTGGATACAAGAGGAATTCGAAGGTTTAGTGGAGCCCCAAAGCTCAACTCCGTATGTTCAGATTGGCCTTATTACAGTCATGTAGATCGGTCTTTTGTAATGTGTTGGAGGTTTAGACCGTTAGTCTAGTAAGTGCTGTAGTAGTCGAAATCGACGTGCAGTTTCCTGTCT
>NW_027115366.1:1945353-1951034 GCF_000696795.3 Halyomorpha halys | reverse complement strand
ATGTAGTCCAAGGTAGCGGATAAGAGCAACATTATTAAAGGAAACTGTAGGGCTGTCGGTAGATTTACGACGATTTGATGGGTTTTTGGTTTGGATACGAGAGGAATGGAGAGTTCATCTCCGTATGTACAGATTGGCCTTATTACAGTAATGTAAATCAGTCTTTTGTAATGGTTTGGAAGATAATACCGTTTGTCAAGTAAGTGCTGTAATAGTCGAAATCGACGTGCAGTTTCCTGTCTTTTTAGTCTTGTTTGGGGATTCTAAGTTAGTCTTTTGTCCAGTTACAGCCAATAGCTAATTCTTAATTATTTAAAAAACAATATAAATTAAAATTCCTCATCCGCGAATGAAAGGAACTTAGACTCGGCCTCATTGATATAGGTTCCAAATTACTTCATGAAATAAGAGTACAATTATTACTCTATGAAAGAGTAGTAACACATCAATTTATTTGTTTTCTTTTTGAAATTAGAAAAAATATTTTTATAAATTAGCTCTAATCCCCACAATATTATAAAAGCCAAGTATTGTTTTTGGTGAAGTAGGCAAAAAAAAATAAACCTGAAATACGAATTCATAGAAATAAAAAAATATTTTACATGATTGGTTGAGAAAAAAGATATATCAAAAATTTAATGTTGCGCGAGCATAAGACATCTTTCACGTACTTACGTCTCCAAGTTTTGTGTAGATCAGTCAGCTCATGTTGATGTAAGATCACGGTAGGTGAACAAATATTAGTAATAATGATAATAAATACTGAGTGAACCCGAAGGTTCAAAACCGATGCTCCAAACCCAAATCGACTATCTCAGTTTAACGCAATCCTCTCATCTACGTTTCGGTCTACACTCAGAATGTCTACCCGTCGGTTCGGTGGTTATTAACATTTTAGGGATCGTTACTCGTTACTAAGCCCTACCCTTACACGCCTATCTTATAGGCTGCAATGCTATAACGTTTTGATCAAAACATTTTTATAGTTCTGTTGCCTTAGTTGTAAAACTACTGACTGCCCTACAATGATGTTACTCTTACCCCTGTCGAACAGATCCGTTACCTTGAACTACATTTGGAAAAGGGATTAACCTGGAATCCTCACACCAGACTGAAAAGACAGGAAACAGCACGTAGATTTCGACTATAACAGCACTTACAAGACAAACGGTCTAAACGTCTAACACATTACAAAAGACTGATCTACATGACTGTAATAAGGCCAATCTGGACATATGGGGTTGAGCTTTGGGGCTCCACTAAACCTTCGAATTCCTCTCGTATTCAATCCATAAAATCCAAAATCCTTCGTAAAATCCTCAATGCTCCTTACTTTGTCACAAATAAAACCATCCACAAATAAAGACCTAAAAGTTCCTTATGTAACCGATCTAGCCCGAACTAGATATCATTCCTACCATTATAAGCTCCCTAACCTCTTCCATTCCTGACAATCCTCCGAGGCGCCTGAAAAGAAAATGGCCACGAGACCAGCTAATGTAAAATGTCATTAGCGTGCTACCAGTGGGTAGTTTCTCTACACGCCTGTAACACTCCAATTTAACTTAGATCAGATTTACTAAATGTATTATAATGTACATTTGTAAATAGCAATAAATAAATATTAAAAAAAAAATATTTCTGTTGCAACAAAACTTAATATTTAAACATTCTTAAGATGAAAATAAGAAATAATAACTGTTTTCCTTCCAGGAATACAACAGTTTAACAAAAGGTAACCTAAGCTTGCGATCGGGCAGTTAAAATCGAAAAACTTTCTGTCACACCCAAGGCTGCTTTAAGCCCGAGTTAAATATGTAAGTTCAGTTTCTTACGAATTTTTATTTTTGAGCTAGGCTGACCACACACTGACCATTTTGCGATACTTATTTATTAGAACACAGGATACCTCGAAATGATTATTTTCTTTAAAAACTTGAATTTTGAAATTATTCAATATCGCAATACTTCAACTATCATATCATATATTTGGAAAAGATGGTTGGTGGAAATAACATAAATAAGTTTTATAAAAAAACTAATTTAATAGTGCCAACATATTAACAGGGAGCGCAGGTAGCCCAGGGGTAAGGCGCGTGGCTACTAATTCCAAGGACCCGAGTTCTAATCCAGCTGGGCAGAAAATTGTTTTCTGTAGCACTGTAGCCGTGAGTCAACTCCTGTGGGTTTACGAGCCCTCCTTGGGTCCACCCTTAATTGGGTAAAAATCGGGCGGTCGAGTGTGATTCTGACAAAATCACCCCCTTGCACAACCGTTGATCTAGTAAGAGCTGAACCTATAACCCTTCATGGCTTGGCTTGTAGCGGTACAGATTTTATTTTTTTTTTAACGTATTCAAAAATAAATAGTAAAAGAAAACTATTTATTGCTAACAATCCTTTCACCCAACCTTGCACGGTTTCGAAAGGGCTAAATGAAAACAAGATACAAGCATTGTAAAATACTAAAATAAATATACAAGGAAAATATGTAAAAAAAAAAAATAATATTTTTTGTTTTGTTTATAAAATATACAAAAGAAATAATAATAATTTAAGGACTAGAAACTAGTTACAGATTAATGTGATAGAATTCTATTTATTTTTATATCTTAATTGACCCGGAATTATTTTTTTTATTTTACTGTAATTCATGTTTTGTAGTTCTCTTTTAACAGGCAATCATTAAAGGCTAGAAAGTAAAAAATTAAAACGAATAAGCACAGTATTTTATTCTTTAATTTCACTTTTGTAAGAAACGTCTATAATAAATAACTAGCAAAGTCTTGTGAAGTACAATTAGTTCTGGGAAAGAACTATAGTGATATTTATATATTTATGTAATATATACAATAAATAAATAAGATGTTACTTGTTCCTTTACTTTTTTATGATTCTTTATATACTGCTATAATTTATAGTTACAAATGGGTTTTGTGATATTTACCTCTCTAATGAAACAAGCCAATAAAACAAAGAAACACCTATTTTTTTCATTTTCTCAAATTCCTATTATTAGTATTAAAAACCGTATTTCGGTATTAAGATCTAAGAAATACTGAATACCAGTATTGAACCTTTGGCCCACGGGTCCTGTAGATAGCAATGTGGTCCAAAGACCCAAAAATACATGGACCCTTTTCCATGCTATGATATTAATCATTCCCATAAAATCTTAAATTCGTATTGAACATTTCACATTGGACCATCGAGTGGATTATTGCACTATCACGAAACTCAAGTACGAAAGTCGATAAGGCTTAAAACATTGAGAACTCTTCAATAATTTAAGGGCCAGTACTCTCTCTACATTCATTATTCCATTCCACTTTTCATGTCTCTTCTTTTACGTGCATTTATCTCCAATTTTTCGGCGTAGTAGAAAAGTAAAATGGGCTATAACGTCATTGAAAAAAATAGTACCATTTTTTATTAATTTCATAATGATGATATTTATGAACAATATAGTATTTCCATTTACTTGAATAAAAAACATACGAAAAACATTGTGATCGTTTTTCAATAGAAAAACATGTCTTATGCTCTGTTTGATTCAGATATTCCATGGGTTTGTTTCAATATACAATATTGAGGAATATTACCAGTATTAGTTCTAATTGATTTGCATTTCTCATAAGGATTATGTGAACGGTAGTTATAAGAGGATTTTATAATAAATTTTTCGTGTTGAAAAGAAAAGAAAACTTCTATTCTTGAATTAATGCTAAAAAAAATATGGTTTAGTATTGTTAACGAATTAAATTTCGACTCTTGAATTTACTAGGATAATAAATAGAATGATGCAGTTTTACTTGCTGATCATTGGTAGGTAACTGTTGAAGTTTTATATAAAGCTTGTTCTTTCATGTTGTGGCAAGGAGAACTGAACCTAATTGAAGCAGAGGGGGAAATGTGCAGCACCAACACTAAAGTGCACCGAGCTGTACCTCAGAAACAACAGATTAAAATATTTTACTCGACAATTAAACTCTCTACTCCTGAGAATCTAATACAAGAAGTAGCAGTGATGCGGCGAGAGGGATGCGCTGGGATCTCTTGAGCTCTGCTCTACCCCTCACACGTGGGGGATAGAGTGGGCTCAGGGATCCTCAGGTCGATTGTGTAAATATTCTATATTAGAGTGTAGACTAGAGATTATATTATTTTTTTTTTCTTTCATACACATAGTTTGATTACGTTCATTTTGTTTATTCTTCTGTTGGTATTTTAAGAGAGTTTTTTTTTTCATTCATTTATTTATTTTATTTTATTTTAGTGTGTATGAGATCATTCATCACTATTACCTATTCCCCACAACTGTGTGGCATATTGTAATATCTATCAATAAATAAAAAAAATATATAAAAGAAGTAAAATAAAATAAAGTGTAAGTTATTGGCAGCAGTGGCACACGTAAAATACTTAAGCGATACACCACTAATGCTGAATTCACGTGTCACCGAAGGACGAAGTTAGAAGGGAAAAAAAATGTTGAAATATTGGCACAATAAGACTAGTATCACCTCAACTTACATTTATTTTGATATTTACTCAAAATGGTTCTAAAGTTTAAACTCTAAAATTTTGATTAAACTCGATGAACAATTGTGTTATCTCCCTTCTTTAACAGTAATAAACAGAGGGGTCTATATAAAATATAAAACAAATGGATAATTAAGTAATGAAGAAAAATGTTTTCGTGTTTCCATGGTTGTTACGTGATTCCTTAAAGGACAAGCTTTAACTTAGCATTTTAACAAGTTATATTAATATTTTTTGTTTAATACCAGATCGACCTGGTAGGCCTTACATGGTAAATGTATATTTTTTTAACAATTGTTTATGGGGGGGAGGGTATAGTCTTATACAAAAGACACCTCTAACAATATACAACGTTATAAATTAATTAGAAAATAACAATACTTAATAAAAGATAAAATTTGTTTTTTTTTATAATAATTTATTTATTGTTATTTACAACTGTTTAAAAATATATACAAGTAAATTTGCTGTAGGGGACATAGTGACATGATACAAACATGTGGAGATTCTACTTATTGATAGAACTCCCATAACATTTCTAGAGGAGAAGATTTCGTGGCCATCTTCTTCTCAGGCGCCTAGGAGGATTATTAGGTAATTAAGGAGAAGCCAGTGTCAGAAACAAGTGGATTTGGGTGGTTGGGAAGTTTATCATGGAAGGAATGGTATCTGGTTCTGGCCAAATTGGTAACATAAGATAAAAGTAAAGTTAATAATATAAACAATGACATTTATGGATTTAAAAAAAAATCAATAATTTTCTTCTAATTAAAAAAAAAGTTAATTTAAGAAAAACATTAAGAGAAAAAAAATTAAAATAAAACAAAATTTTATAGTGACAATAACAGAACTGATAAATATAGAAGTTATGCAGAACTTTTGACAGGATGTCCTGCCGCAGCCTGGGATCTGTCTTCGGGTTGCGGTTGGGTTTCCCACGTTGTAGGTCACTGCTTCTTTAACTGCAGATAACTGGGAGTGAAACTTCCTTAAACGTTTTTTGATGTAATCCTCTATTGTCTCTATTTGTAATTCTCGATGCAATTGGCTGTTTATATAAACCTTTCCAACCATCCTAATCCTTTGGTTCAAACCTTATCTAGTTCCACCCATCCCTACAGCCCACCTAGAAGGTTGAA
>NW_027115366.1:1942171-1943708 GCF_000696795.3 Halyomorpha halys | reverse complement strand
TATTTTTTTTTATCGAATACTTAAGAAACCATCTCTTAACTTTCAAACGCTAATATATATTCTTTTATAAATACCTATATTATACCATAATCAACCATAGTTTAATCATTAATTAAATCATGGTATACCAACATTAATTACAACTGAAATATACTTTTTTTATATTTATAATCCTAAAAAAAAATAGAGTTTCTGGGAGGTACCCCCTGTCTAACAACTATAACTTATATATTGGGTAACTGTGAACCATTGCTAAAATAGCCATGGATACAATATTTATTTATCAATGATTCATTCATGAATATGGGTCGTTGCCATGGCAATTTTAGATATTATTTTCAACTATAGGTGCTTTTTGCCCATCTCTCCTAACAACGGACCAACCCCCATTTTAAAAATTAAACAACTGTCCATTTAATTGTACTATTGGTTGTTAAAATTGAAAAACTGTAATTTAGATTCTTCTTTTTTTTTAAATTAAGTTTAAGAAGGAAAACAAATATAATTCAAGTCTTTATCCCAGCATTCTAATTTCTACTTCAATCTCGTACCTCTTAAAAAACAATTTTCGTAATCACCTTTTTCTCCAAATCGCACTGTATTTTTATTCCGCATTTTTGCTCTTGTACCTTGACAGAGTACAGTAAATATTGTTTGCTTCGGTGTTATACATAAACCGAGTTTTTCAAAACTCTGCCCTTGTGATTTATTTATAGTTATAGCACATGCCAATCTTACAAAGAATTGCATACGTTTTAGTACTAATGATATATCCAAGTCCCTTCGAGTCTCCAGTGTAATCCTTGGAATGCATACAATCGATATATATATATTATTATAAAGGGGTTGTTATGGCACTGTAACTCCGGTTAAAGTCTCGATGATATGATGCAAATAACTTTTTCCATTTGTTCTTTTTATCACAAAATATTCATATGAAGAATATTTAATTTTTTACGACTCATTTTTATAATTCCACCTTAAATATAAAATAAAATATTACACAGTGATATATGAAATCAAATATTACATGGTAAATTATATATAAAATACAATATTACAAAGTTATCATATGTAAAATAAAATATTACATAGTGATTATATATCAAATAAAATATTACATAGTGATTATATTTAAAATAAAATGTTGAACGGTGATTAAATGTAAAATCAAATATTACAAGGTAATTATATATAAAATAAAATATTACGAAGTAATCATATGTAATATAAAATATTACACGGTGATCACTATTTTCTTTTTTTTTTTGGGAGAAAGGAAAAATATTAATGTAATAGTCTTATTCATCAATTTAACTTAATTTTTTACGACTCATTTCTGTAATTCCACCTTAAATATAAAATAAAATATTACACGGTGACATGTGAAATCAGGTATTACATGGTAAATTATATATAAAATACAATATTACAAACTTCTGATATGTAAAATAAAATATGACATAATGATTATGAGTAAAATAAAATGTTGAACGGTGATTAAATGTAAAATCAAATATTACAGGGTAATTATATA
>NW_027115366.1:1929630-1941951 GCF_000696795.3 Halyomorpha halys | reverse complement strand
ATAAAATATGACATAATGATTATGAGTAAAATAAAATGTTGAACGGTGATTAAATGTAAAATCAAATATTACAGGGTAATTATATATAAAATAAAGTATTACAAAGTAATCATATGCAATATAAAATATTACACGGTGATCACTATTTTTTCTTAATTTTTTTTTTTAGAGAGAAAGGAAAAATATTAATATAATAGTTTTATTCCATGTTTCACCGCTCCTTATAGTCCTAATGTTTTTTTACAAAGTTATCATGTGTAAAATAAAATATTACATGGTGATCATATGTAAAATAAAATATTACATAGTGATTATATGTAAAATAAAATGTTGAATAGTGATCAAATGTAAAATTAAATATTACAGGGTAATTATATATAAAATAAAATATTACGTAGTAATCTAATCATATGTAATATAAAATATTACACGGTGATCATTACTTTTTTTTAGAGGGAAGTGTTAATCTAATAGTTTTATTCCATGTTTCGCGTTACCTTATAGTCCTAATTTTTTATTTTCTATTTTATTTAAATATGTATATTAGTAAATTATTTATTCTTCTTTATACATATACCGTACATTATTTATTCTTTTCCTTTATTGGTCTGTTTTTAATACAATATATATTATCCTCCCATTTTATCTATTATCTCATATTCCTCTTTCCAATAATCTTTTACAAATATTAAGTTTACTTCACAAGTATTATTTGTAATTAAATGGCTTATTCAAAATTGATACTTTTAGTTAGCACAATAAAGAAATGATAATAAAAACGTTGTAATTAACTATATTCTGAAAACCTTATTTTAAAATAAATCATGTACTTAGGTAAAAATACATTCCTTCAGATGCCCAAATATAGTTTGATAAGTTTCAAGAACTAGTACAAAGTACGATAGCATAAGTTATATATTAGAGGAAAGTATTTCATATAATCACAACGGAATAAGTAAGGTTTTAAAGTGTCAGTATTTCTTAATCATAGGATACAATAATTCTTCGGAAGCATAATCACTATATTTAAATGAATAAAATGTGTTAATATATATATTTTTTTTAAAAATACAAAAAATTAATCTATTCAAACAATTAAGAACATATAAGACAATGGAATAAATATCCGTCTGTGGAAGCATTTGTGCAATTTAACTAAAATACATAAACAACAACTTTAAAAAATAAGTTATACGCTTTAAACAAATCTACAATTTAGTATTTTTTTTTAAATATTTATTTATTGCTATTTACAACTGTACATTATAATACATTTAGTAAATCTGAGCTAAGTTAAATTGGAGTGTTACAGGCGTGTAGAGAAACTACCCATTAGTACCACTCTAATGACATTTTTCATTAGCTGGTCTCATGGCCATTTTCATTCAGGCGCCTCGGAGAATTTTCAGGAATGGAAGAGGATGCAAGGTTAGAATCTAGGGGGTTTGAGTGGTTAGAGAGCTTATAATGGAAGGAGTGATATCTGGTTCGGGCTAGATCGGTTTTACTGATTTAAAACAACAATGTTAAAAAATATATATATATATCACACTGTGGCATGGCATTAACCAACTGAGCGCCTTCCTGTGTAGCCCGTCGTACACAGTTGCTAACATCTCTTCAGTTAGGGCCATTTAATAAACTGAGTAATTGTTCTCCACAAAATATTTTATACTAATTGCATTATTCTAGCGACACATTTTGAAGTGTTTGAGATGGTGTCCTCCTATTCTTCGGAGTATCATACCGAGCAGTTATCAATACTATTATCCATTCATGGTTTTATAATTAAATTAAACAATTCCATTCTACACCAAAAAATCGACCGCACTTACAACAGATCAAAATAATCATTTAAATGTATCCTTTCTGCCCAAATACTGTGACTATTAAGTCATACAAACCGAAAAAATATCACCACTATTCGAGGAATAGTGTCAACTTGTTTCGTTTTGTTTGATAAGTTCCAACGAAACGACAGAACCAATAGCATTTAGAAGTCGACCATTGACAAGAAATAATTTGACAACTGAGTAACGCTCAACAAATATATTCCTTAACAAGGAAGTATTGAACTTAGTATCTCTTAGAAGTTCCATTTAAAGTAATTCGCATCTAATATTTTTTAAGAAAATGTTTCTTAAAAAAATAATACAAAATATACATATTATAAGCAATATAATATATTATAAGAAAATCCATTTAAAAAAAAAAAATATTGGAGCGACTTTTGCGTATTTTTCGTAGACGTATTGAGACATACGAAGTCAAGCGCTTTCTTGGAAGCTGTAACCAAAATAAGGTGAGAACAATAATGAAATTAACTGCTCTGAATTAGAATAATATTTCATTTATAACAAAAAAATATTTCAATGGTGAAAAATTAAGATTTGTATTTTTACACATGAAAATATTATCAAATCTAGAAAAAGAAAAAATATAATAATGCAAACCATTGAATTTAGTGCCCAAAATAATATAAGAATTCATGAAAATTACAGAAGATTAAAACAATTTAGAGGTTTTCGTACAAAAGTTTCCACCACTTAGCGGCACCTAATATCAATACTGTTAATATCAAATTTTTTGGAATTTATTAAAAATTTATGAATGCATATTAGTTTGTAATTTTTATGATAAGCATAGCAAAAAACAAAACAAAAAAATATATAAATTTAAAAAAAAAATTGGATATAATTGACATATTTGTCTATTACTGCAAGCATAACATAACAATGAAAATAAATAAATAAACCTGTAGCAATACAAGCCATGATGGGCCAGGGGTGCACTACTTCTTAAGGAAGGACTCTTACTAGACCAACGGTTATGCAAGGAGGTGATTTAGCCAAAATCATGTTCAATCACCAGATTTTCCCAAAGTAAGGGTACCCAGAGTATGAAGCTGGTTGTACGCGAGAGCTCCTGAACCCATAGGGTTTCATTTACGACTACACCAAAAAGAAAAATAACTATCAGTCGAAGCCGGATCCTCAGAGTTAGTAGCACAGTGCTTTAACACTAAGCCGCTATATCTTTATACATATAAAAGATAAAGATTTGAATTTTTGCCCTTAATAAAATTTTGTATAAATTTATTTTGCTTAAAATCTTTGCATAGTGATGGTTCAAATTTCTTGTAAAATTTACTGTATAATTGATGTTCTCTAATATATAAATTGACTCAGGTATTTTTTAAAAATATATTAATTGCTTTATGTAAAATTATTATATTATCAAAATCTAATATGTGCTTTTTTTTTTCCCTACATGCAGCAATAGTGCTGTTTTAAGGTTTATTCTCCTTGTTTTTTATATCATTTCTGTGTTAATACATTTTATCAATTTTTTGATAGCATATCCTTGAGGATGGCCAAATTTGCCGAAACGTTGTACATTAAGGAAATTAAGAATATTTTGAAACTTTAATTTGAAAACATTTGATTTTCATTTAAACAATATTATTTTTCCTTGAAGAAGTTTGTCGGGGGGTGCGGTCAGCAAAGAACAACATAAATAAACAAAACTATATTTATTTATTTTATGCCGACGTTTCGACCTGAGTTTCAGGTCTTCATCAGGGCTACAGAACAGAAGAGATAACAACAGCATTTAGAGTAACATACAATTGAAAAGGAATAGTATACAAACAAATTTAGAATTATATAAAATACTGAATTAAATCATAAATGATAACTGATAATTGAATAATATATATTGCTGACCGCACCTCCCGACAAACTTCTTCAAGGATTAATCTACGGTCAACTATCTACACCTCATTAATCTTATTTTTCGTTTTTTTCGAAAATTCTTTATGTTCCTCATCGTACATGCTGCTTCAATTTATGTTACCAAATCATAATGATAATGTACACGTAAATGTTTAATTTTAAATAAATACAACACTTGAATTTAATCTTTCTATTGTGTTAATTCGACATATAACATGCAATAGCAAGTGTATAATAATATTGCTACCCAAAACAGTTCATGTAACAAAATTTCTTACAAGTTTAAAATAATTATATAGCTGCTCAAACAACCAGTTTCTTTTTAAAACTACTATAAATAATAAAGTTTATCACTTGAAATTTCACCAGATGTATCCACGTTTATCCTTCCAGAAATAGCCCACAGGTTGCTCGCAGATGCCTCTGACACTTAACCACACGTGCCTTTTGTTCTGAAAGTAATGTCATTCTCTGGGTCATATTCCATGACAAATGGTTTTCTTCTACAAATGTCGACTCACCGAACAGTTTTAATAATTGTCCTTGGGGTTTGTATTTGATCATCCTAAAATTAAAAGGAATGCTGCATATGGTATTATAATATGGTATAGTCTTTAAATTAATATTTTAATATATCATTAAAAAATAAACAACGAAGTTAGCGAAAGTTTTATCTCATAAACTATGCTTATTTGACTCAAATTTTTTCACTAAACACAAAAAGTATAGATAAGCTGCCAAAATATTCTCTCATTAAATTTTGAAATATATGTAAATATTTATATTATATATTTAAATGATTGGCCGTATTATTTCAAATTATAAAGAAGATGGTCAAGAGCGCAGTTAAAAGAAAACAGGAAATAGTTAAAACTAATGATTTGCAAAACTTTGTAGAGATTCATCAGAACTAAAAAGATACAAAACAATTAAAAATATTTTGACGTATTTGTTTTATAAGACATAAAAAGGTGAATTAAGGAAGGGTAAAAATTATATAAATATAAGTGAAAATAAAATTAGAAGAAATAAAAATAGTATTAACATAAAACAGACACTGGTAAGAATATTTAAAAAAAATGCAAATCATAAGGTTAAAAATGAACAGAAAACTTTCTTTTTTTTTAATAATTTATTTATTGTTATTTACAACTGTATACACATATATACAAGTAAATTTGTTGTCGGTGACATAGTGAAATGATACAAACATGTGGAGAATCTACCCACTGATAGAACTCCAATAACATTTCTAGAGGAGAAGATCTCGAGGTCATCTTCTTTTCCGACGCCTAGGAGGATTATTAGGTAATGAAGGAGAAGCCAGGTTAGAACCAAGTGGATTGGGGTGGTTGAAAGTTTATCATGGAAGGAATGGTATCCGGTTCTGGCCAAATCGGCAACATATGGAACATTGAGGTCCTGATGGATAATTTGATTTGTGACAAAGTAAGGAGCATTAAGGATTTTGGACTGTAAGGATTGGATTCGGGAGGAATTTGATGGTTTAGTGGAGCCCCAAAGCTCAGTCTTTTGGGTTGACAATTTAGATCGTTTCTCTAGTAAATGTTGTAATAGTCGGAATCGACGAGCAGTTTCTTTTCTTTTTAGTCTACAGAAATCGTAAAAATAGAAAATTAGAAATGATAAAATAAAATTTAGCACCCTAAAAGACGGAAAATAAAGAAGCAAGGACGAGAAATAAAGGTCGAGCAAGAATAAATAAAAATAAAATTAGAGATTATAATAATAAATCAGTAAATAACAAACCATTAAGTTAACCCTGCCTTAAATTACCTTTTATATCTTATTATCGTACTATGTAAAAATATTTTTAGTTGTTTTTGTATTTAGCCCCTGATGAAGCTTTACAAAATCGGGCGAAACGTCCGCAAATAAATTGTTTTTAACTATTTTTTATTTTATTTTGAGCGCAACCCTGACCATCTTCTTGTTAATTTTCTAAATATTTATACACGAAAAGTTTTAAACATAATTTAGAGAGATAGAATATCATAAAATTCTTTTACATTCATTCTTTTCATACCTTTCTGAATGTTTCATTAAAAAAAAAAAAATGTGAAAATAAAAGTCCAATTAGACGAAGGGAGAGAAGACCTTGAGAGGGCGCGGAGATAGAGACTGTCCTTGAATCTTACCCCAAGCAAATCGACCAATAGTAAGAGAGCCTCTTCTAAGAAATTAGCTCATTGGTGGAAGTGAGTTGTAATCAGGCAGTTCATTGGTTATGATTGTTCGAATCAGCATACATTATCATCTGTAAGTGATCTCCTCTTGAATACTAAGTGGTTCCACGTGTCCAGCCTCTCTGAGTTAATGCCGTCAATGGTTAAGCGAGTGTTTAGTATCTATTCGAAATTTATTCTTGCTTAGTATAAAATTAAGGAATAACTACAAAAATTATGATTTAAAATACATACAACTTAGTTGTAGTTTTTTTTTTTGGTTTTTTTTATAAACAACTTCGTATATTATTTTAATTAAATAATACTCAAAAAGACTATATTTTTTTAATATAAAAATTTATCATAGATTAATCTATATATTTCACAATCCTATAACGTTTCGGCCTTTTACAACCACTTTCATTTTCACCCCAGTCACACAACTAAAGACTGTTTCCACATATTGGAAGTATAATTTTTATCTATAAGAAGATGGTCAGGGTTGCGGTCAAAATAGAAACAAAAATAGTTGTAAACTGACCATCTTCTTATATATTAATTTTTACGCTCAACTATATATACACATATAATTTTTATCATATATCATAAATTATCATATGGGGTATGTATGATCTTTGGATTAACGTGGTGGTTATCTGCCGGATACCACCCCTATTATAACCATGGCGAGGGGTCCACATTTCATATCGTGGAAATAAAAGAATAATCTGGAATATAAATTGACCCTAAGGCTGGATTAGAAACACCGCAGCTGCAGTTCCAAGGTTGTTAAGGTGGGCAGAACTTATGTAGGAAATGGATCATTATAAGTTTTATAAAGAGGGATTACTTGGGTCTTCTTTGATCCTCATTTTCCTTTGTCCCCCCATCACCCTCTCTGGACTTGTACCTCCTGGGTTCTAAGACCTAACTGTAGATGGCACATGTGTGTGTGTGGTAATTTAAATAAGTGTCATTATTTCCTTCATATTTAATAATATGTATACTGACCCATAAATTTGTGAAATAAAAATACTTGTAAAACATAGTCGATTTCGGTTTATTATTTTTTAATTACCTAAGGGGGTGGCTCAGTGGTAAGACACTGGCCTAAGCACGCGAATCCGGCTATGACAGTTAACTATTATTCTGTTATGCATTAATTCGGGGGCATCTCCGTCCACCTAGCCGCATAAAATAGGTACTCTCAGTTAGGGAAAAATCTAGCGGTCGAGCGTGATTCTGACCAAATCACCTTCGTGCACAACCCTTGGTCTAGTAACAGTGCTCCCTATCAAAGTACTGCAACCTTACCTTTCATGGCTTGTAGCAATAATTTTTTTTTTATTAACGATCTTCGTAAAATCCTTAATGCTCCTTACTTTGTCACAAATTAAGTCATCCATCATGACCTCAATGTCCCATATGTTGCCGATTTGGCCAAAACCAGATACTATTCCTTCCGTGGAAAACTTCCCAACCACACAAATCCACTTGTTTCTAACCTTCCTTTATTACCTAATAATCCTCCTAGGCGTCTGAAAAGAAGTTGGCCTCGGGATCTTCTCCTCTAGAAATGTTATTGGAGTTCTATCAATAGGTAGATTCTCCACATGTTTGTATCTTGGTAGACCGATCTACTGCTGTGACTATGAATGACGGTCTGATCTCACATTACCGTCTAATATTGAATTTTTTTTAGCGGGTTACTGAAGAGGATCTAGGAGGGTGAATTCCGGAGAGCGAATTTGTTGATCGGGTGAATTGAATAATTGAGCAGAAATGAGAGGGAAAATGGAAGTGAGTGAAACATTTGTATTGGATGTACCGAAATGGATTGTAAAAGGAAACTGTAGGGGTGAAAAAAAATTGTTTATTATATCCTATTGTTGTATATCTTTTTTTTATGATTATACCATGTATGTGTAATGTAAATATGTCCGATTACGGATTGATAAGTATGCTGTGTGAGATGGCAACCTAATGTATTTAGGCAACATAGATGAATAAATTAAGTATTTCTCTCTTCTCTAAGTAAGGGTGATTGTGTTCATTCACCAATTTCATAATTTTTTTTTTCCAACCACCCAAACCAACTCGTTTCTAGCCTGGCTTCTCTTTCACTACCTAATAATCCTCCTAGGCGTCTGAAAAGGAGATGGCCTCGAGATTTTCTCCTTTAGAAATGTTATTGGAGTTCTATCAATGGGTAGATTCTCCACATGTTTGTATCATGTCATAATATCACTTACAGCAAATTTACTTGATGTGTATATATGTAAACGCTTGTAAATAACAATAAATAAATTATTAAAAAAAAAATTATTGGAGAGGATCGTCGGGGGTGAAGTCAGCAAAAACTACACAGATAAAGATAGACTTTATTTGTTCCTACGTTTTGACCTGAATTTCAGGTCTTCATCAGTGCTGAAAAAACAAAAAAGAGATAACATCCATGACTCAGAGAAACATAAAAATAAAAGGAGAACAATAAATAAACAAACTAGGAAATACACATAACAATAAATTAAGTAGATAGTAGATGATAAATTTAAAAAAATTCTTATTGTGTTATCCTCTCAATAATAGCCAAACATGTATTGCTATGCATATCTTACAAATAAAAAAAACAAAAAATAATTCCTTATTCCATTTGGTTATACAGGTGAATATTTAAATATTATACGCATTTACATAGTTTGCATAAATTTATTTATTTATATAAGTGTTTCGACCACTAGGCCCATTTACACTGAGTTTACAAAGTTAGTAGATAACTATTGACATATTAACAAAGTTACAAAGTGAGAAAGTTACATATAATTACAAAGTGAGAAGGTTACAAATCAACAATTACAATTACAAGTTACAAATTTACAATTACAAGTTACAAGTTACATTTCATACAATTAAAAGTACATATTTACAATTATGATTTAAATTTTAAAAAGTTGCAATTAGATTTAAGGTAGTTAGTAAATTGCTAATAATGAATTTTGCATCCACTTATCTATTGCTGGACAGTTAGAATATATGTGATCATGAATATTAATGATTTTTAGAAAGTGAAAAATTTGTTATTGTAGTGGGATATTTTCTCAACACCAGTTCGCTTAAACACAATGCTGTGTTAAAATGTATTGATTTGCGATTAACAATATATTGCGCGCAGATTCAGAGATTGTTACTAACCTCTGTAATGAATCAGTAGAACGTAAAACTTAATATTCCTTCAAAATATGAGGTTTTACATTGACGTATAAAATTCTAATGTGATGAATATCTTTTTTTATTATTATTATTATTTCATACCGAGGTCATATGATTTCCCTTTTCCTTATCATACTGTTTTCCTTATTGTATCCTTACAGTTGTTTTCCTTATGATAAAGTTTGCATAAGATAAAATATAACCATTTCATTTTCACTAAGCTTTTTCCCTAAACACATTCTGAGCCCTCGTTTCTCAGCACTAAATCTTTTCTCTCTCTCTTCGGGTCTCAAGTCCAAGTTTCCTTTTTCATCTTTATTTCATTACTTATCTTATCATTCTTTCTTTTTTCCTTTTTTTTTTTTTAAATCTTTAATATTCTTTTTTCCTGCTATGTAGCTATTTATAACTTCCAAATTTGATGAAATATATTTTTGAAATATAACTTGAATGCCTTATAAATATAACATTTTATTAAACAGTAACAATTTATTTAATTTTATTTATCCCTATTTATTGTCCCTTTGTTATCTAAATATTGTTTTTGTACAATTTTTATTTATTTCAGTTAACCCAGGAGTGGTGTAACCTTGAGCATTTTGATCATATTGGGAAATAAACATTTATATCTTCCTAGTATTTCATTTGTTTTTTTTTATTCTTTTGTCTATTGTACGTCAACCCTTTGGTGTTGTTATTGCTGCTTGTTTATGTTACTCCCTCTTTTATTTTCCCACCTATACTCAATTCAGTTTCGCACTGGTCTCCACGCAACGGTAACACAGAGCATTTTTCTCACCAGTACATTCCTAAAAGGGGCGGGAGAAAAAAAGAGAAAAAAAAAAGAATAAATAAAACGAGTAATAATAATAAATAAAATAGAGGTAGTTTGACTATGAATTAATTTTATATATATTAAAATTTATTACAGAATGTCCTGCAGCAGTCTGTGCTTCAGTCTTCGGGTTGAGGTTGGGTTTTCCAGATTGGAAAGGTACTAGGGCACTACTCCTTTAACTTTCGGCAACTGGGAGTGGAACTTCATGAACACTTTTTTTGATGTAATCTTCTATTGACTCCATCTTTAATTCGCGATGCAATTGGCAATTTCTTATGAACCAAGGAGCATTAACTGCGATTCTTAGGACTTTATTTTGAAAAGATTGTAGTTTTTTCCTTTTCCTCCCCAGATTTCACAGCTGTACATCCTGAGAATTGTTTTAAATATAAGAACAGTTGTTTCTGGTTTTAGTTTAGAATTTCTGTTTAGGATAGGATATAGCATTGCTAATCTTGCTTAGGTTTGATGTTGATATGGTGATTCCAGGTAAGGCGGCGACCTAGGTGAATTCCCTGGTATCTTACTGTTTCATTGGCAGGATTCCATTTCACATTTTTACCTTTGAGGATTTGATCCGGTGGTTCTAGCGGGCGTCGGAAAGTAAAAACTTTTGAGTTACATTTTTCAATGTTCAAGCTAATCATCCATTTAGTGAAATATTGTTCTAGATCATTAAGGTGGCTTTGCAAAGTGTTTCTATTATTATGTCATCATGTTGAGAGAACACAGCTGTATCGTACACTTTGACTATTGCTGTACAGTATATGGGGATGTCTCAGGGATCTCGAGGCAAAATGAAAACGTTTGATTAGTTGCTGTGTACGATACATCTTCAGGATCCCCAACGGACGCCTCTGTTTCCCGTTTTTATGCAGAATTGAAGTGGCTTTATCCTTCCTACCGTCGTAAGTATTTCCTGCCATCTTTCATCTTCCAAGTCATCCAACCCCGCCGTCCTTCATACATCTCCAAGCTCCTTCAATTCAAATCCTCTATACGTTCCCGCAATACCCGTTCACGGTCTTTATACACAAGGGCCCACCGTACCACTACTTTCAATAGATCGTTCATTATCCGAGCCTTATGGAACTCCATCCCTTCCAGCATCTGTCGCTCCAATACCCTTCCTACCTTTAAATCCCGCCCGTTCAATCATTTCCTATTCATTCAGACCCCATAAAATTGTAAATTAATATAATTGTAAATATGTATGTAAACTATTATATCATTCTTAATTATTTTTACATCGTTTTCTTTTCACTTTTTTATTTGTTGTTCAACTGATAAAAGTGAGAAAGTAACCTATAATTATTTTTTTATTATAACTGTTTATATTTCTTTGTATTTTTTGTTTAAGTATCTCTGAGGCTCCTCAGCCCTCATTTATTGATTTCTTTGTATTATTCTAAAGGGACTCGTCCCAGAATAAATAAAATATTATTATTAGATTTTTCTCGCTATCTGAGGTGGGAGACCTAGAAGTGCAACCACCTTCATATTTTTGTTGATTTATTTATTTATTTTTTCAAATATTTAAAAATTTTCGCACTATACGTGCAGTGTCTAAGAGAACTGACTGTTGAGCCTCTCTCAGCACATCCATAGGCACCCCCAAACCTTATTATTATTATCGTCAGCGAACATAGCTATGGAGATGGTTTCAGCTCTGAAGAAGGTCTGAAATTCAAGCCGAAACGTTCACACATATGAAATAAGTTTTACTTATTTGTGTTTATCAAAACAGGCCAGATCATCTCCTCATCATCTTCTCCTCATATAACAAAAAGTTTCGTTGAAATTGTGATTGTACGTCTTTAGCCTCCTCTTTTAGTTAATCAGATGCACTTGTTCAAATGGTCCCAATTCAGTCCGGGCATACCCGCTTAGAGCAATCATACATAAATTTTATATATATCACAAATATACAAGATGAGATCCTCGTTTCTTCTCGCTAGTGAACAAAGGACGTACGAACTAAGACGAAGTGCCATGGCTAAAACCAGTTTAAGGCAACATTACTAAAATTAGGAGGGCTGCGTGCTCGGACTCAGTAGTGGATAAGAAGCGCACTCCAAGATATTGCTTCGGCGGAGGGTCGCCTGGGACTGGGGCGCTTCCCCCCCGGGAGCTAACAAACTTAGGAGAAAGTGGGTAACGAACGCTTTCCAGGTATCTTTCCTTCCTAAAGCGAAAAGTTTATATTCACAATAAGTAATAATCTAAAGGAAGATTGATAATAATTACTTTATTTATTGATATGTATTATTACAATCTGCTACAAACTTGGGCAATAAGTAGAAGTGCTAATTGAACACATCCATAGTAAGAATAAAAAAGCGAAATACATATA